>NW_015439906.1:45525-46448 GCF_001577835.2 Coturnix japonica | reverse complement strand
CCCAACCCAACCTACCCAACCCAACCCAACCCAACCCAACCATTCCAGTTCAAGGACCCTCCCAACCCAACCTCCCTATATTTCAATGCCCTTCCAGGACCCTCCCACCCCAACCTTCTTATGCCCTTCAAGGACCCTCCCAACCCAACCAAACCCAACCCAACCCAACCATTCCACAGTTCTTTGACCTTCAAGGACCCTCCTAACCCAACCCAACCCAACCATTCCACAGTTCTTTGACCTTCCAGGACCGTCCCACCCCAACCTTCTTATGCCCTTCCAGGACCCTCCCACCCCAACCTTCCTGTATTTCAATGCCCTTCAAGGACCCTCCCAACCCAACCAAACCCAACCCAACCCAACCATTCCACAGTTCTTTGATCTTCAAGGACCCTTCCAACCCAACCCAACCCAACCCAACCCAACCCAACCCAACCATTCCCCAGTTCTTTGACCTTCAAGGACCCTTCCAACCCAACCCAACCCAACCATTCCCCAGCTCTTTCACCTTCCAGGACCGTCCCACCCCAACCTTCTTACTCCCTTCCAGGACCGTCCCACCCCCCCCTCTCACCGGTAGAACTTCCAGATGCGCAGTTTGATGTCGGCCTCGTTGGGTTTCCCGTTGCTGCGGATGTGGCAGTAGATCTCCTTGATGCGCCCCACACGATATGGGTCGGGGGCGTCCAGGTTGCTGCCCTTGATGTACTCGGAGTATTTACGATAGTGCTCGGGGTGTAAATCTTCATCTACTGCCTCTTTTTTGGGGCGCTTGGCTGGGCTGGCTGGTTTCACGCTATGGGGCAAAGGGGGGGGGAATGATTGGGGGGGATATTAGGTCTTAAAGGAATGACCCATAGAGTGAAATGACCCATAAGTGATCAATGCAGGGCATCGTTCAACCATAATAACCCAAATAAGAG
>NW_015439906.1:39561-40610 GCF_001577835.2 Coturnix japonica | reverse complement strand
CCCCATAATAACCCCATAGAGTGAAATGACCCATAAGTGATCAATGCAGGGCATCGTTCAACCGTAATAACCCAAATAAGAGCATTATTCCCCCATAATAATCCAACTTAGAGCATTATTCCCCCATAATAACCCAACTTACACCATAATAACCCAATAATAACCCAACTTAGAGCATTTTTCCCCCATAATAACCCAACTTAGAGCGTTTTTGCCCCATAATAACCCAACTTAAAGCACTTTTACCCCATAATAACCCAACTTACACCATCATTCCCCCATAATAACCCAACTTACACCATAATAACCCAATAATAACCCAATTTAGAGCACTTTTACCCCATAATAACCCAACTTAGACCATTTTTACCCCATAATAACCCAACACAGACCATCCTTACCCCATAATAACCCAACTTAAACCATTTTTACCCCATAATAACCCAACACAGAGCATCCTTCCCCCATAATAACCCAACTTACACCATAATAACCCAATAATAACCCAATAATAACCCAACTTAGAGCATCATTCCCCCATAATAACCCAACTTACACCATAATAACCCAATAATAACCCAACTTAGAGCATCGTCCCCCATAATAACCCAACTTAGAGCATCACTACCCCATAATAACCCAACTTAGACCATTTTTACCCCATAATAACCCAACTTAGAGCATCATTCCCCCATAATAACCCAAGTTAGAGCATCGTCCCCATATAATAACCCAACTCAGAGTGTCATTCCCCCATAATAACACAACTTACACCATAATAACCCAATAATAACCCAACTTAGAGCATTTTTCCCCCATAATAACCCAACTTAGACCGTTTTTACCCCATAATAACCCAACTTAGAGCATTTTTACCCCATAATAACCCAACTTACACCATAATAACCCAATAATAACCCAACTTACACCATCATACCCCAATAATAACCCAATTTAGAGCATCATTCCCCCATAATAACCCAACTTAGAGTGTTTTTACCCCATAATAACCCAACTTAGAGCATCATTCCCCCATAATAACCCAACTT
>NW_015439906.1:35774-39196 GCF_001577835.2 Coturnix japonica | reverse complement strand
TTAGAGCATCATTCCCCCATAATAACCCAACTTAGAGTGTTTTTACCCCATAATAACCCAACTTAGAGCATCATTCCCCCATAATAACCCAACTTAGAGTGTTTTTACCCCATAATAACCCAACTTAGATCATCATTCCCCCATAATAACCCAACTTACACCATAATAACCCAATAATAACCCAACTTAGAGCATCCTTCTCCCATAATAACCCAACTTAGAGTGTCTTTGCCCCATAATAACCCAACTTAGAGCATTTTTACCCCATAATAACTCAACCTAGATCATCATTCCCCCATAATAACCCAACTTAGAGTGTTTTTCCCCAATAGTAACCCAACTTAGAGCATCATTCCCCCAAAATAACCCAACTTAGAGCCTTGTTCCCCCATAATAACCCAACTTAGACCATCATTCCCCCATAATACCCCAACTTAAACCATTTTTACCCCATAATAACCCAACTTAAAGGACTTTTACCCCATAATAACCCAACACAGACCATCCTTACCCCATAATAACCCAACTTAGAGCACTTTTACCCCATAATACCCCAACTTAAACCATTTTTACCCCATAATAACCCAACTAAGAGCACTTTTCCCCCATAATAACCGAACTTAATGCACTTTTACCCCATAATAACCCAACACAGACCATCATTACCCCATAATAACCCAACTTAGAGCATTTTAGACCATCATTCCCCCATAATAACCCAACTTAGACCATTTTTACCCCATAATAACCCAACACAGAGCATCATTCCCCCATAATAACCCAACTTACATCATCCTTCCCCCATAATAACCCAACTTAGAGCATTTTTACCCCATAATAACCCAACTTAGACCATCGTTCCCCCATAATAACCCAACTTACACCATAATAACCCAATAATAACCCAACTTAGAGCATCATACCCCAATAATAACCCAACTAAGAGCACTTTTACCCCATAATAATCCAACTTAAAGGACTTTTACCCCATAATAACCCAACTTAAAGCACTTTACCCCATAATAACCCAACTTAGAGCATTGTTCCCCCATAATAACCCAACTTAGACCATCCTTCCCCCATAATAACCCAACTTAGACCATAATAACCCAATAATAACCCAACTTAGACCATCCTACCCCAATAATAACCCAACTAAGAGCACTTTTACCCCATAATAATCCAACTTAGAGTGTTTTCGCCCCATAATAACCCAACACAGACCATCATTCCCCCATAATAACCCAACTTAGAGCATCCTTCCCCCATAATACCCCAACTTAAACCATTTTTACCCCATAATAACCCATCTTAGAGCATCATTCCCCCATAATAACCCAACTTAGAGCATTTTTACCCCATGATAACCCAACTTAGAGCATTTTTACCCCATAATAACCCAACTTAGAGCATCATACCCCCATAATAACCCAACTTACACCATAATAACCCAATAATAACCCAACTTAGACCATCATACCCCAATAATAACCCAACTTAAAGCATTTTTACCCCATAATAACCCAACTTACACCATAATAACCCAATAATAACCCAACTTACACCATAATAACCCAATAATAACCCAACTTAGAGCACTTTTCCCCCATAATAATCCAACTTAAAGCACTTTTACCCCATAATAACCCAATTTAGAGCACTTTTACCCCATAATAACCCAATTTAGAGCACTTTTACCCCATAATAACCCAATTTAGAGCACTTTTACCCCATAATAACCCAACTTAGACCATTTTTACCCCATAATAACCCAACTTAGACCATCATAACCCAATAATAACCCAACTTAGACCATCATTCCCCCATAATAACCCAACTTAGACCGTTTTTACCCCATAATAACCCAACTTAGAGCATTTTTACCCCATAATAACCCAACTTAGAGCATCATTACCCCATAATAACCCAACACAGACCATCATTCCCCCATAATAACCCAACTTAGACCATCATTCCCCCATAATAACCCAACTTACACCACAATAACCCAATAATAACCCAACTTAGAGCATCCTTCTCCCATAATAATCCAACTTAGAGCATCGTTCCCCCATAATAACCCAACTTAGACCATAATAACCCAATAATAACCCAACTTAAAGCACTTTTACCCCATAATAACCCAACTTACACCATAATAACCCCATAATAACCCAACACAGACCATCCTTACCCCATAATAACCCAACTTAGAGCACTTTTCCCCCATAATACCCCAACTTAAACCATTTTTACCCCATAATACCCCAACACAGACCATCCTTACCCCATAATAACCCAACTTAGACTATCTTTCCCCCATAATAACCCAACTTAAACCATTTTTACCCCATAATACCCCAACACAGACCATCATACCCCAATAATACCCCAACTTAAACCATTTTTACCCCATAATAACCCAACACAGAGCATCATTCCCCCATAATAACCCACCTTAAACTACTTTTACCCCATAATAACCCAACTTAAACCATTTTTACCCCATAATAACCCAACACAGACCATCATACCCCAACAATACCCCAACTTAGACCATTTTTACTCCATAATAACCCAACTTAGACCATTTTTACCCCATAATACCCCAACACAGACCATCATTCCCCCATAATACCCCAACTTAAACNACCATTTTTACTCCATAATAACCCAACTTAGACCATTTTTACCCCATAATACCCCAACACAGACCATCATTCCCCCATAATACCCCAACTTAAACCATTTTTACCCCATAATAACCCAACTTAAACCATTTTTACCCCATAATAACCCAACTTAAACCATTTTTACCCCATAATAACCCAACTTAAACCATTTTTACCCCATAATACCCCAACTTAAACCATTTTTACCCCATAATACCCCAACACAGACCACCCTCCCCCCCTATTAACTCAACCGAGGCCCCCCAACCTGAAGGAGAAGGCCTCGGGCAGGAGGTAGACGCCGTCCCCGACGCGATATTGGACCCCGTTCTTGGTGGCCATGGAGTAGAACATCTTCCCGTCCCCTTCCTCTATTGGTTCGGCCACTTTTGGGATCTCCTTCTGTCTGACCTCGTCCAGGCGGGCACAGCTCATACAGAACCTGGGGGGGAAAAGGGGGGGTTTATGGGGGGGTAAATGGGGGAAGGGGGATCTGTCTATAGGGAGATGGGAAGGGGGATCTATCTATAGGGAGATGGGAAGGGGGATCTGTCTATAGGGAGATGGGAAGGGATGGATCTATAGGGAAAGGAGATGGGATCTATAGGGAAAGTAGATGGGAAGGGATGGATCTATAGGGGGATCTATAGGGAAAGGAGATGGGAAGGGGGATCTATCTATAGGGAGATGGGAAGGGGGATCTATCTATAGGGTGATGGGAAGGGGGATCTATCTATAGGGAGATGGGAA
>NW_015439906.1:32260-35749 GCF_001577835.2 Coturnix japonica | reverse complement strand
GGGAGATGGGAAGGGGGATCTATCTATAGGGTGATGGGAAGGGGGATCTGTCTATAGGGAGATGGGAAGGGGGATCTATAGGGAAAGGAGATGGGATCTATAGGGAAAAGAGATGGGAAGGGGGATCTATAGGGGATTTTGGGGGCTATAATGGGATCTATCGAGGGATCTATAGGGGAAGGAGATGGGAAGGGGGATCTATAGGGGATTTGGGGGGGTATAGGGGGGATATGGGATCTATAGGGGAAGGAGATGGGAAGGCGGATCTATAGGGAAAGGAGATGGAAAGGGGGATCTATAGGGGGATCTATGGGGAAAGGAGATGGGAAGGGGGATCTATAGGGAAAGGAGATGGGAAGGGGGATCTGTAGGGGAAGGAGATGGGAAGGGATGGATCTATAGGGAAAGGAGATGGGAAGGGGGATCTATAGGGGGATCTATGGGGAAAGGAGATGGGAAGGGGGATCTATAGGGAAAGGAGATGGGAAGGGGGATCTATAGGGGAAGGAGATGGGAAGGGATGGATCTATAGGGAAAGGAGATGGGAAGGGGGATCTATAGGGGGATCTATAGGGAAAGGAGATGGGAAGGAGGATCTATAGGGGGATCTATGGGGAAAAGAGATGGGAAGGGGGATCTATAGGGGAAGGAGATGGGAAGGGATGGATCTATAGGGAAAAGAGATGGGAAGGGGGATCTATAGGGGGATCTATAGGGAAAGGAGATGGGAAGGGATAAATCTGTAGGAAAAGGAGATGGGATCTATAGGGAAAGGAGATGGGAAGGGGGATCTATACGGGATCTATAGGGAAAGGAGATGGGAAGGGGGATCTATACGGGATCTATAGGGAANGGGATCTATAGGGAAAGGAGATGGGAAGGGGGATCTATACGGGATCTATAGGGAAAGGAGATGGGAAGGGGGATCTATACGGGATCTATAGGGAAAGGAGATGGGAAGGGGGATCTATGGGGGGATCTATAGGGAAAGGGGATGGGAAGGAATGGTAATGGGGGCTATAGGGGGGATATGGGGATCTATAGGAAAAGGAGATGGGAACGGGGGTCTATAGGGAAAGGAGATGGGAAGGGGGATCTATACGGGATCTATAGGGGGATCTATAGGGGGATCTATAGGGAAAGGAGATGGGAAGGAGGATCTATACGGGATCTATAGGGAAAGGAGATGGGAAGGGGGATCTATGGGGGATCTATAGGGAAAGGAGATGGGAAGGGATGGATTTGGGGGGATATAGGGGGGATATGTGGATCTATATGGGATTTATAGGGGAAGGAGTTGGGAAGGGGGATCTATAGGGGGATCTATAGGGAAAGGAGATGGGAAGGGGGATCTATAGGGGGATCTATAGGGAAAGGAGATGGGAAGGGATGGATCTATAGGGAAAGGAGACGTGAAGGGGGATCTATAGGGGGATCTATAGGGAAAGGAGATGGGAAGGGGGATCTATAGGGGGATCTATAGGGAAAGGAGATGGGAAGGGATGGATTTGGAGGGATATAGGGGGGATATGTGGATCTATATGGGATCTATAGGGGAAGGAGATGGGAAGGGTGATCTATACGGGATCTATAGGGGGATCTATAGGGGAAGGAGATGTGAAGGGGGATCTATAGGGGATCTATAGGGTCTTTGGGGGGTATAGGGGGGTGTCCCCCTCCCCATTGCCCACTTGTATTTGTTGTCCTCGGTCGGCTCCAATTTGGGGGGGGTCTCGAAGCGGGCGTACTCCTGGTCGTACCACAGCTGATAGAAGTAGGAGCCGCCATCGTCCTCCGCCATCTTGAGCTCCATGTCCAGCCCGCCCTGCTGACACACGGGCCTTATAGATATACGTATAGAACGTATAGGATGGATATAGATGTGTATGTAATTACTGCCCCCACCACCATCCTATATGGCCCATATAGGGCCCAACCCATCCTATATGGCCCANCCATCCTATATGGCCCATATAGGGCCCAACCCATCCTATATGGCCCAGTCCCCATCCTATATGGTCCATATAGGGTCCAGCCCACCTCCATGGCCCAGTCCCCATCCTATATGGAACATATAGGTCCCAGCCCATCCTATATGGCCCATATAGGTCCCAGCCCATCCTATATGGCCCAGTCCCAATCCTATATGGCCCATATAGGGTCCTGCCCACCTCCATGGCCCAGTCCCCATCCTATATGGCCCATATAGGTCCCAGCCCATCCTATATTGTCCATATAGGTTCCAGCCCATCCTATATGGCCCATATAGGGCCCTGCCCACCTCCATGGCCCAGTTGTGGGACGGGGCCCTATAGACGACAGACCCTTATATACACATATATATATAACCACTGCCCCCCATCCTATATGGCCCATATAGGTCCCAGCCCATCCTATATGGCCCATATGGGGTCCAGCCCATCCTATATGACCTATATAGGGTCCTGCCCACCTCCATGGCCCAGTTGTGTGACGGGGCCCTATAGACGACAGACCCTATATATACATATATATACACATATACGCATATATAACCACTGCCCCCCATCCTATATGGCCCATATAGGTTCCAGCCCATCCTATATGGCCCATATAGGGTCCTGCCCACCTCCATGGCTCAGTCCCCATCCTATATGGCCCAGTCCCCATCCTATAAGGCCCATATAGGATCCAGCCCATCCTATATGGCCCATATAGGTTCCAGCCCATCCTATATGGCCCATATGGGGCCCTGCCCATCCTATATGGCCCAGTCCCCATCCTATACAGCCCATATAGGTTCCAGCCCATCCTATATGGCCCATATAGGTTCCAGCCCATCCTATATGGCCCATATAGGGTCCTGCCCACCTCCATGGCCCAGTTGTGGGACGGGGCCCTATAGACGACGCTGACTTTATATAATCAATGGCCCATCCTATATGATCCTATAAGGCCCATATAGGTCCCAGCCCATCCTATATGGCCAAGTCCCCATCCTATATGGCCCATATAGGTTCCAGCCCATCCTATAGGGCCCATATAGGTCCCAGCCCATCCTATATGGCCCAGTCCCCATCCTATATGGCCCATATAGGGCCCAACCCATCCTATATGGCCCATATAGGGCCCTGCCCATCCTATATGGCCCATATAGGGCCCAACCCATCCTATATGGCCCAGTCCCCATCCTATATGGCCCATATAGGTTCCAGCCCATCCTATATGGCCCATATAGGGTCCAGCCCATCCTATATGGCCTATATAGGGTCCTGCCCACCTCCATGGCCCAGTTGTGTGACGGGGCCCTATAGACGACGCTGACTTTGCCGTGGATGTAGCTGAGCTGCATGTCCTCGCATTCGTCCACCATGAACAGCTCCAACGGGTCCGACGTGGCGCCCAGAACCGTGTCGGAACCGGGGCAGAACCAATGGGCGTGGAACATCTGCCCGCTGCTGTCCTCCCATAGGGCTGTCACCCTATAGGGTTGGATATGGGGTTATGGGG
>NW_015439906.1:18784-26184 GCF_001577835.2 Coturnix japonica | reverse complement strand
ACCCTTTGACCCTGCACCTCGCAGACCCCGCAGCGCCGCCTCTTGGTGCCGTTCTCTTTGTACCAACCCAACCCATGGCTCTTTGACCTTTAAGGACCTTTCCAACCCATTTATGACCTTCAAAGACCCCCCCCACCCCCCATCTCTTTAACCTTCCAGGACCCTTTGGACCCCGCACCTCGCAGACCTTCAAAGACCCTCCCAACCCAACCCAACCCAACCCAACCAACCCCACAGCTCTTTGATCTTCAAGGACCCTTCCAACCCAACTCAACCCAACCCAACCCACGGCTCTTTGACCTTCAAAGACCCTTCCAACCCAACGCAACCCAACCAACCCAACCCAACCCCATAGCTCTTTGACCTTCAAAGACCCTTCCAACCCAACCAACCCAACCCAACCCCATTGCCCTTCGATCTTCAAGGACCCTTCCAACTCAACCCAACCCAACCCAACCCAACCAATCCATCCAACCCCATGGTTCTTTGACCTTGAAGGACCCTTCCAACCCAACTCAACTCAACCCAACCCACGTCTCTTTGACCTTCAAAGACCCTTCCAACCCACCCAGCCAACCCAACCTACCCCGTGTTTCTTTGACCTTGAAGGACCCTTCCAACTCAACCCAACTCAACCCAACTCAACCCAACCCAACCCAAGGCTCTTTGACCTTCAAGGACCCTTCCAACCCAACCCAACCCAACNTATGGGGGTTATATGGGGGGTTATGGGGGGCTATGGGGTTTATATAGGTGTTATATGGGGGTTATGGGGTTTATATGGGGGTTAATGGGGTTCTATGGGGCGCAGTGGGGCAGACCTCCTCTGCAGACAGGCCTGTTTGCTGCGGCCGCTGCCCCCGAACTTGACCATGTTCTGGCAGGCCTTGCACGTCCCACACTCGGGCTGCTGGCAGACCTGGGGGAAGGGACCTGTGAGCTGCCAGGACCTTCCCAACCCAACACAACCCAACCCAACACAACACAACCCAACACAACCCAACACAACCCAACCCATGTCTATTTGAGCTGCCAGGACCTTCCCAACCCAACCCAACACAACCCAACCCATGTCTATTTCATCTTCCAGGACCTTCCCAAACCAACACAACCCATCCCGTGTCTATTTGATCTTCCAGGACCTTCCCAACCCAACACAACCCAACACAACACAACTCAATCCATCCCATGTCTATTTGAGCTGCCAGGACCTTCCCAACCCAACCCCATCCCATGTCTTTGAGCTGCCAGGACCTTCCCAACCCAACCCAACCCCATCCCATGTCTATTTGAGCTGCCAGGACCTTCCCAACCCAACACAACCCATCCCATGTCTATTTGAGCTTCCAGGACCTTCCCAACCCAACCCAACACAACACAACCCACCCCATGTCTATTTGATCTTCCAGGACCTTCCCAACCCAACACAACCCATCCCATGTCTATTTGATCTTCCAGGACCTTCCCAACCCAACACAACCCACCCCATGTCTATTTCATCTTCCAGGACCTTCCCAACCCAACACAACCCATCCCAAGTCTATTTCATCTTCCAGGACCTTCCCAACCCAACACAACCCATCCCATGTCTATTTGAGCTGCCAGGACCTTCCCAACCCAACCCCATCCCATGTCTATTTGAGCTGCCAGGACCTTCCCAACCCAACCCAACCCCATCCCATGTCTATTTCATCTTCCAAGACCTTCCCAACCCAACCCAACTCAACCAACCCAACCCATCACTCTTTGACCTTGAAGGACCTTCCCAACTCAACCCAACCCAACCAACCCCATTGCTCTTCAATCTTCAAAGACCCTTCCAACCCAATCCAACCAACTCAACCCACCCTATGTCTCTTTGACCTTGAAGGACCCTTCCAACCCAACCCCATTGCTCTTCTACCTTCAAAGACCCTTCCAACCCAATCCAACCCAACCCAACCCAACCCAACTCAACCCACGGCTCTTTGACCTTGAAGGACCCTTCCAACCCAACTCAACTCAACCCAACCCAACGCAACCCAACCAACCCCATAGCTCTTCGACCTTCAAAGACCCTTCCAACCCAACCCAACCCAACCCGACCCATGTCTCTTTGACCTTGAAGGACCCTTACAACCCAACCCAACCCACGTCTCTTTGACCTTCAAAGACCCTTCCAACCCAACCAACCCAACCCAACCCCATTGCTCTTCGGTGCGGCTTCGATCTTCAAAGACCCTTCCACCAACCAAACCCAACCCGACCATGTCCCTTTGACCTTGAAAGGACCCCTTACAACCAACCCAACCCACGTTTCTCTTTGACCTTCAAAGACCCTCTCCCAACCCAATCCAACCCAACCCCAACCAAACCCCACACTCTTTGATCTTGAAAGACCTTCCCCAACCCAACCAACCCAACCCCAACCAACCAACCCCAAACCCCAACCCCCCATAACTCTTACAACCTTCAAAGGACCCTTCCAACCCAACCAACCCCAACCCAACCCCAACAACCCAACCCCCAAACCAACCCCCCACCCCCCATCTCTTTAACCTTCAGACCCTTTGACCCTGCACCTCGCAGACCCCGCAGCGCCGCCTCTTCTGGTGCCTTCTCTTGTTGTACCAACCCAACCATGGCTCTTTGGACCTTTAAGACCTTTCCAAACCCTTTATGACCTTCAAAAGACCCCCCCCCCACCCCCGCATCTCATTTGAACCTTCCAGGACCCTTTGGGACCCCGCACCTGCGCAGACGCTTCAAAGACACCTCTGAACCCCAAACCCAACCAACCCCAACCAACCCCACAGCTCTTTGATTTCAAGGACCCTTCGTCAACCCAATACTCAACCCAACCCAAACCCCACGGCTCTTTTTGACCCTTCAAAGACCCTTTCCAACCACGAACGCAACCCAACCACCGCAACCCCAACCCCATAGCTCCTCTGACCTCAAAGACCCTTCCAAACCCAAACCAACCCAACCTCCAACCCCAATTGAGCCCTCTCGAGATCTTCAAGGACCCTTCCAACTCAACCCAATCCCAACCCACCCAACCAATCCATCCAACCCCATAGGTTCCTTTGACCTTGAGGACCTTCAACCCAATCAAGCTCAACCCAACCCAGTCCTTACCTTCAAAGACCCTTCCAACCCACCCAGCCAACCCAACCCTACCGGCTTTTCTTCGACTTGAAGGACCCTTTCCAAACTAACCCAACTAACCCAACTCAACCCAAAACCCAACCCAAGGCTCTTTGACCTTCAAGCCGACCCTTTCCAAACCCAAACCCAACCCATTACCCCAACCATCCACTCTTGACCTTAATTTGAAGGCAACCCCTCCTTACCCAACCCCGACCACCCCCAACGCCGCAACACAACCCCCATTGCTCTATCGGATCTAATCAAGAACTGACCCTTTACAAAGCCGCAGACCTCAACCTGCTATGCCCATGTCTTCTTTGACCTTCACAACTGCCCTCCCCACCGACCAACCAACCCCTCTTTTATACCTATACAGTCATGTACCCCCTTTTGGCCCCCTGCACTGCGGCGACGCACCCCGCGCAGCGCGCTTGCCTCCTTGGTGCCCGTTCTCCTTGTACCAGACCCCAAAATCGCCTTTAACTTCCAGCGACGCCGTGGCACGACCCCTCGCCTTCCACAACTCCCACCCGTCGGGACTCCCTCGCAGCAAGATTTGCTTCAACGAGGACGCGCCCTCCCAAAACCATCACCAACCAACCGAACCAACCACACCCCAAGCGCTGGTCGGACCCTTCAAGACCCCTCCAACCCCAACCCAACCCAACAACCACACTGTCCTCTTCTTGACCCTCGCAGATCGCCTTCGCCAAGCCCAGAACCCGCCGCAAGCTTCCCAATACCCAAACCAACCACAACCCACGGTCTCCATTGCCTCTCGAACCGCTCCTCGGTATCCTAGGAAGACCGACACCCTGTGTGCCAACCCAACTCCCAAGACCTAAACCCCAACCGTACGCCCGGTGCGCTCTTTGATCTTCAAGGTACCCTCTCCAAACCCACCGCCAAAACCCCAACCGCCAGACCGCCCAGTCACTCCTTTGCGGGTACCTCTGAAAGGACCCCGTCCAAACCCCAACCCAACCCAACCCAAGCCAACCACAAGCCCGACAACCCCAACCCAACTCACAAGCCACACCAGCACTCGCACACCCCACACCCCCACCATCCCTTTAACCTGACACCTTCCAGGGCACCCTTTCAGACCCTGCCCGCGCACCGCTTCCGGCCGAGCACCCCGCGCCGCAGCCCGAGCCGTCCTCTTCGGCTGGACCGTTCATCCTGTACCGCGTCGATACAACCCAATCCTTAACTTCCGCATGCGACCCTTCTCCAACACCAGCATCCAAACCAAACCACCGTGCCTCTTTGACCCTTCGAAGGGCACCCTTGCCAACCCCAACCCAAGCCAAGCCCATCCGAACCCAACCAAACCCAATCTCACTTGTGCCTCTCCCCTCGATCTTCAAGACCCTTTTTCCCACACGACCCAGAACCACAAACCACAGACCCAGACCCATGTCTCTCTTTGCACCCTGGTGCTCAGGACCCTTCAGCCCAAACTGCAACCAAGCCGCCAAGACCCCATTCGACTCTGTTGATCTTCCAAAGACCCTCAACCCAACCCAACCCCAACCCAAGCACCCAACCAACTCCCACTAGCCAGCTTTGACCCTATAAGCTCCTCTCACGACCAGACTCCAACTCAACCCAACCCCAACTTACCACGGCTCATGATTCCTTATTAAGGACCTTCCAATACCCAGACCCAACCCATGAACTAAACACCCAACCCCGGCCGACGCCCGCCCATCGACACATGCTGTTGCTACGGGCCTTCCGATCGTCGTACGGCTGATCTCTCCCGCCATCTATAACGATCGCCCGGCTCCACCCCGACTTCGCAGTCGTTTGCCAAGTTCTCTGGCGGCGGACACCCTCCTAGCGTCACGTCAGTATACTGGCCGGTTCACGAAGCAGCTCAACTACGTTTACCCCGATCCACATTTTAAGAAAGAACACACGAGCTACGGGAACCGAGCGATCCGGAGGTCGCTACAACTGCGGTGGGCGCCCCAAACCCTCCCGCTGTGCACCCTCTCCAGAGACATACTATAAACCCGTTCCAGCTCGACCTGCTTCTTTCCGACCGCACCTATACTCTCAGTAGTATAATTTGGTCTCAATACACGCGAGTAGATGTTCCACCCAACCTCCGTACACTGCGTTACGGGTCCTTATGCTAATTCCCACATGACCTGTATTTTGAACTTTCTCTACCCCGTTTCCTCTGCACGCGTCGCACCCCCTCCAGCGTCGGACCCCATCGAGATACCAGTGTCTTTATCACCGATGCGCGCGAGTGTCTGCGCGATGTGTCTCGCGTGAACATATCAGAATCACGGATCCCATCACCTGTAGTGCTCTTTACTATTCCTGAATACTAACAGCTTACACTGCATCTCCTTAACTCTATCATCCAAGTGTACAACAAAACCTATCTTATTACTTGTCTGTGAGAGATTCTTGTAGAGAACTACGCCAATTATTATGGTTGCTCAGAATAGTCTTTAGCACTCAAGATGTCTGACATCTTTACATGGCTGCTGGGAGCTGACACTGCAATGGTCGGTTTGTAATGTTCAACTTTTATTATTAAATGAGGGGGGAAAAAAAGGTGTGTAAGCCAAACAAATCGTAATACCTCTTCCGAGAGCATCTGATTTTGAAAGCTAAGCTAAGCATTCTTTGCTTACATAGGCTTTATTTAATAATGGTAATATCTCAAAAAGTGCGCAGTGTCAAACAAGAGGTATTATTTGCAGTTTAATTTACTCTCTTTTCCACATTCTTGGACGCTGTGCTGTATTTAACAAGTTGGTTAATGGTTTAGCTATCCCGTATTTACTTTAAGCTAAGACTTCAGCCCATACTGTTGTTTATCTTTAAAAACCAAACTTGTGTGTAAACCCTTAGCGATACGCAGTGTTACATGTCTCAGATATAACAGTTCAGGTGCATGTAAAGCTTTCTCTTCATAATGTGTTTTTAATAAGAAAAGCAGTTTGTGTATGTTCCAATCTATGGCAAATTCTAATCTTTCCTTTATGTTTAGCCCATTTTCCTAATTATTGTTACTCTGCATATCTAGACAGAACATTTCCTTGGATGTATTTTACTTATTTACATGCTAGCACTGTTAAGCACTGGGCTGTTCAGCTGCTCTTACATTTTACATGGCACTGATGTACCTTCACAAAAAAACCTTCCATCAGATGGTCTTCTGGAGCACTTGCACTATCAAGTCACCATTTCAGTAATTTAGGGACTAGTTCTATTTTGAATAGAATTTTGCCTTGGAAAAAAACCAGCTACTTATTCTATGTAACAATGCATCTTTTTGCTTGCATTCTTTAAAAATAGCATGATTATTGGTTAAATACTGTACCCGTTGATCGATGGTTTTTCCCTATTGCAACTGGGTTTGTTTTGTTTTATTTTCTTGTCTCTGTTTCAGGAAAGAGAGAGATCCTATTTAAAGTAATGAGTTACGTGTCTGGAACACTGTTGGCGCCTCTGTGACATGTAATTTGCCAATTATAAATAAGAGTCTTGAATTACGGTTGGGGAGGTGGAAAAACACGTCCTTTGCATGGTTATTTGATTCTGCACATTCATCAAACTTTCATGCAGAAATTAATTTCATGTATTTTTTTTCTTTGTATTATTCGTTTTTTAATTTTTTTGTTGTTTACCTAAATTATATTCATAAAGATTCTATTTGCTGTTACAATTGGCACTTCTTTATTTTATCTTTATTTTATATTATGGATTATGGATATACGAGAGTTGTTAACATGATGTGGGCAGGCTGGTCTGTCTGTGAGGGTTGCAGTAGCTACAAGGTGCAGACATCCATTGGTGTTCATAAAATCAACATTTGCAGTTGAACTGACCATTTTTATATTTCTTAGCATGAGCGTGACCGGACAGAAGATGACTGCTGTCAGTGATTGCCATCAAGAGGACATATGCCAGTCAGTCTTTGAGCCCAAAAGAGAAGGGGGTTAGAAACAGTATGCACTATGGTGGGATGGAGAGGTGTACGGTGATGAGAGTGCTTTGATCGTGGTGTTTAAATCAGCTCAACTCATCATACCATTTTAATCAGTCACAAATCACAGGAGCTGGTTGGATGGGACCCAAGGATCATTCAGGTTCCAACCCCTTTCTACAAAGCCAGGGTGGGGGTGATTGGCTATGTGTGCTAGAGTCCGGTCGCATATCTAATTCCCGACCAGCTGCCTGCGATCCAACCTGTCTTGAGGTACCATCTCTAATCGATGATGGACCGTAGCATCGTCTAG
>NW_015439906.1:13870-18759 GCF_001577835.2 Coturnix japonica | reverse complement strand
TCTCTTCAATCTGTCAAAGACCCTTGCAACCAATCCAACCAACTCAGACCCACCCTATGTCTCTGTTGACCTTGAAGGACCCTTCCAACCCCAACCCCATTGCTCTTCTACCTTCAAAGACCCTTCCAACCCAAATCCAACCCAACCAACCCAACCCACTAAACCCACAGGGCTCTTGACTTGAAGGGACCCTGCCAACCCAACTTCAACTTCAACCCAAACCCAACGCAACCAACCAACCCATAGCTCTTCGACCTTCAAAAGACCTTCCAACCAACCCCAACCAACCCGACCCCATGTCTCTTTGGACTTGAAGGACCCTTACAACCCAACCCAACCCACGTCTCCGTTGACCTTGCAAAGGCCTTCCAACCCAACCAACCACCAACCCCATTGCTCTTCGATCTTCAAAGACCCTTTCCAACCCGAACCACCAACCCAACAAAGTTTCTCTTTTCGACCTGAAGGACCTTACAAACCCAAACCAACCCACGTCTCTTTGACCTTCAAAGACCTTCCAACCCAATCCAACCCAACCAACCAACCCCGTCACTCTTTGATCTTTGAAGACCTTCCAACCCAAACCCACCCAAACCCAACCCAACCAACCAACCCACCCACCCCATAACTCTTTCAACTTCAGGACCCTTCCAACCCAACCAACCCAAACCCACCCAAACCAACCCAAACCCAACCAACCCAACCCCCCCCACCCCCCATCTCCTTTAACTTCCAGGACCCTTTGGACCCTGCACCTCGCAGGACCCGCAAGCGCGCCTCTTGTGCCGTTCTCTTCTGTACCAACCCAAACCCATGGGCTCTTTGACCTTTAAGGACCTTTCCTAACCCATTCTATGACCTTCAAAGACCCCCCCCACACCCCATCTTTTAACCTTCCAGGACCCTTTGGGACCCCGCACCGTCGCAGCACTTCCAAAGACACTCCCAACCAACCCAACCACCCACCACCCACAGCTCTTTGATCTTCAAGACCCTTCCAACCCAACTTCAACCCAACCAACCCACGGCTCTTCTGACCTTCAAGACCCTTCCAACCAACGCAACCCCAACAACCCAACCCAACCCATAGCTCTTGACCTTCAAAGGACCCTTCCAAACCCAACCAACCCAACCCAACCCCATTGCCCTTCGACTCTTCAAGGACCCTTCAAACTCAACCCAACCCAACTCCCAACCCAACCAATCCATACCAACCCATGGTTCTTTGGACTTGAAGGGACCCTTCCAAGCCCAACTCAAACTCAAACCCGAACCACTCTCTTTGACCTTCAAGACCCTTCCAACCCACCCAGCCAACCCAACCTACCCGTGGTTTCTTTGACCTTGAAAGGACCCTTCAACTCAACCAACGCAACCCAACTCAACCCAACCCAACCCAAGGCTCTTTGGACCGTGCAAGGACCTTCCAACCCAAAACCAAAACCCAACCAACCCAACCCATCACTCTTTGACCTTGAAGACCCTTCCAACCCAACAACCCAACCCGAACCCCATGCTCTTCGATCTTCAAAGACCCTTCCAACCCAGACCCAACCCGACCCATGTCTCTTTGACCTTCAACTAGACCCTCCCAACCAACCAACCCTCTTTAAACCTTCCAGGACCTTTGGCCCCCGCACCTCGCAGACACCGCAGCGCTTGCCTCATTGGTTGCCGTTCTCCTTGTACAACCCCAAATCCCTCTTCACCTTCCAGGACCCCTTTAGAACCCCCTCCTTCCCCCCAATCCCCGTACCTCCAGGATCTTCAGAAGGACCTCCAACCAACCAACCAACCAACCCAAACAAACCCAAGCTCTTGACCTTCAAGGACCCTTTCCAAACCCAACCCAACCCAACAACAACCCATTGTCTCTTTGACCTCTCAAAGACCCTTCCAAACCCAACCCATCAACCCAAACCAACCCAACCCAACCCCAATTGCTCTTCGATCTTCAAAGACCCTTCCAACCCACCCAACCAACCCAAACCTACCCGTGTCTCTTTTGATCTTCAAGGACCCTTCCAAACCAACCCAAACCAACCCAACCCATCACTTTTGACTTGAAGAGACCGTCCAACCCAACCAACCCAACCCAAACCCAACACAACCAACCCAACCCAACTCAACCCACCCATCCTTTAACCGTTCCAGGTACCCTTTTAGACCCCGCAACCTCGCAGACCCGCAGCGCCGCCTTTGTGCCGTTCTCCTTGTACCAACCCCAAATCCTTTAACCTTCCAGGACCTTTGCCAACCCAACCCAACCCAACCCACGTCTCTTTGACCTTCAAGGACCCGTCCAACCCAACCCCACCAAAACCCATCCCAACCCAACCCACCCAACTCATTGCTCTCGATCTTTCAAGGACCTTTCCAAACCCAACCCAACCCAACCAACCAACCCATGTCTCTTTGACCTTGTAGGACCCTTCCAGCCCCAACTCAACCAACCCAACCCCATTGCTCTTTGATCTCAAAGCACCTTCCAACCAACCAACCCACCCAACCCAACCAACCACCCATCAGTCTCTTTGACCGTATAAGCTCCTTCCAGCCCAACTCAACTCAACCCACCCAACCACGGCTCTATTGACCTATAAGGACCCTTCCAACCAAACCCAACCACACTAACCCAAACCCGTGTCTCTTTGACCTTGTAGGATCCCTTCCACCAAACCAAACCACCCACCAACCCACTCCATTGGTCTATATGTTCTTCTAGGACCTTTCCCAAAACCCAAACGCCAACCTGTGTTCTCTTTGACCTTCAAGGACCCTTGCCAACTCAACCCAACCCAAACCAATCCATTCCCATGTTATATGACTTCAAGGACCTTTCAACCCAACCCAACCCGAACCCAATCACCCCATGCTCGTCGATCTTCAAAGACCCTTCACAACCCAACCCAACCCAACCCAACCCCATCTCTTGACCTTCCAGACCCTTTGGACCCCGCACCTCGCAGACCTTCAAAGACCCTCCAACCCAACCCAACAACAACCAGACCAACACAAACCCAACCCATCACTCTTTAACCTTGAGGCGACCCTTCCAACCCAACCCAAACCAACCAACCAACCCATACTCTTCATTCTTCAAAGGACCCTTCCAACCCAACTCAAACCACCAACCCCAACCCTGCTACTTTAACCTTCCAGGACCTTTGCGGCCGCCGCACCTCGCAGACCCCGCAGCGACCGCCTCTGTGGATTTGCCTTCTCCTTGTACCCACCCCAAATCCTTTAACTTCTAGGACCCTTTAGAACCCCCTCCTTCCCCAAATCCCCGTACCTCGCAGATCCTTCAAAAACCCTCCCCAACCAACGACAACCCGTCTTTGAACTTCCAGGACCCTATGACCCCCACCTGGGCGGGGCCCTCTGCAACCTCGGCTTCCTGTTTTAAAAGGGGGGGCCCTCCAACCCAACCAACCCAACCCAACCCACCCAACCCATCACTCTTTACACCTTGCAGGACCCTTCCAACCCAACCAACCCAACCATTCAAACCCACCCCCATCTCTTTAACCTTCCAGGACCTTCCAACCCAAACCAACCAACCAAACCAACCCAAACCCATTTACTCATTCGATCTTCAAAGACCCTTCCAACCACCCAACCCAACTCAACCAACCAAACCCGTGTCTCTTTGACCTTGTAGGACCCTTCCAACCCAACCCAACCCAAACCAAACCCCACGTCTCTTTGACCTTCAAGGAACCGTTTCCAAACCACCCAGCCCAACCCAACCCTACCCCGTTTTCTGTTGACCTTGAAGACCCTCAACTCAACCAACTAACCCAACTCAACCCAACCACCCAAGGCTCTTTGACCTTCAAGGACCCTTCCAACCCAACCCATGTCTCTTTGACCTTGTAGGACCCTTCCAGCCCAACTCAACCCAACCCAACCCCATTGCTCTTCGATCTTCAAAGACCCTTCCAACCCAACCCAACCCAACCCATGGCTCTTTAACCTTCAAAGACCCTTCCAACCCAACCCAACCTGTGTCTCTTTGACCTATAAGGACCCTTCCAACACAACCCAACCCAACCCACGTGTCTTTGACCTTCAAGGACCCTTCCAACCCAACCCAACCCATCACTCTTTAACCTTGAAGGACCCTTCCAACCCAACCCAACCCAACCAACCCCCCCACCCCCCATCTCTTTAACCTTCCAGGACCCTTTGGACCCCGTACCTCGCAGACCTTCAAAGACCCTCCCAACCCAACCAACCCCATTGCTCTTCAATCTTCAAAGACCCTTCCAACCCAACCCAACCCAACCCACGTCTCTTTAACCTTCCAGGACCCTTCCAACACCCATCCCTTTGACCTTCCAGGACCCTTAGGCCCCGTACCTCGCAGACCCCGCAGCGCCGCCTCTTGGTGCCGTTCTCTTTGTCGTCCTCCCTCTCGTCCTTCTCGATCTGCTCCGAGAAGAAGGTGTCGAAGATGAGATAAACCAACTTGGTGGTGGTGGCTTTGGTGGGACCCTTGTCCTTGTCGATGCGCGTGGGGTGACGGATGGCCTGGCGCCGCACCGCGCGTCTGTGGGGCAATGGGGGGCAGTGGGGGTCAGGGGGGACCATAAACAACAAGGGGGCTATGGGTCCCATAAACAACAAGGGGGCAATGGGTCCCATAAACAACAAGGGGGCAATGGGGGGCAGTGGGGCACATAGCCCGGAATGGGGCAATGGGGGGCAATGGGGGTCAGGGGGGACCCCATTCAACCCCCCATCTCAATTCAACCCCCCACCTCTTCCCATTCAACCCCCCCAGCCCCATAACTTATGGGTCCCCCCCTCTCCCCTCCCCAGCCCCATAACTTATGGGGTCTCACCTCTTCCCAAGGGTGACCCCATTCAACCCCCCCTGCCCC
>NW_015439906.1:11365-13845 GCF_001577835.2 Coturnix japonica | reverse complement strand
ACCTTCCAGGACCCTTTGGACCCCGCACCTCGCAGACCTTCAAAGACCCTCCCAACCCAACCCAACCCAACCCAACCCAACACAACCCAACCCATCACTCTTTAACCTTGCAGGACCCTTCCAACCCAACCCAACCCAACCCAACCCAACCCATTACTCTTCATTCTTCAAAGACCCTTCCAACCCAACTCAACCCACCCAACCCAACCCATGGCTCTTTAACCTTCCAGGACCCTTTGGCCCCGCACCTCGCAGACCCCGCAGCGCCGCCTCTTGGTGCCGTTCTCCTTGTACCCACCCCAAATCCCTTTAACCTTCTAGGACCCTTTAGACCCCCTCCTTCCCCCCACATCCCCGTACCTCGCAGATCTTCAAAGACCCTCCCAACCCAACCAACCCGTCTTTGACCTTCCAGGACCCTTTGGACCCCGCACCTCGCTCTCTTCAAAGACCCTCCCAACCCAACCCAACCCAACCCAACCCAACCCAACCCATCACTCTTTAACCTTGCAGGACCCTTCCAACCCAACCCAACCCAACCAATTCAACCCACCCCCCATCTCTTTAACCTTCCAGGACCCTTCCAACCCAACCCAACCCAACCAACCCAACCCAACCCCATTACTCTTCGATCTTCAAAGACCCTTCCAACCCAACCCAACCCAACTCAACCCAACCAACCCCGTGTCTCTTTGACCTTGTAGGACCCTTCCAACCCAACCCAACCCAACCAACCCCACGTCTCTTTGACCTTCAAAGACCCTTCCAACCCACCCAGCCAACCCAACCTACCCCGTGTTTCTTTGACCTTGAAGGACCCTTCCAACTCAACCCAACTCAACCCAACTCAACCCAACCCAACCCAAGGCTCTTTGACCTTCAAGGACCCTTCCAACCCAACCCAACCCAACCAACCCAACCCATCACTCTTTGACCTTGAAGGACCCTTCCAACCCAACCAACCCAACCCAACCCCATTGCTCTTCGATCTTCAAAGACCCTTCCAACCCAACCCAACCCGACCCATGTCTCTTTGACCTTCAAAGACCCTCCCAACCCAACCAACCCCTCTTTAACCTTCCAGGACCCTTTGGCCCCCGCACCTCGCAGACCCCGCAGCGCTGCCTCTTGGTGCCGTTCTCCTTGTACCAACCCCAAATCCCTTTAACCTTCCAGGACCCTTTAGACCCCCTCCTTCCCCCCACATCCCCGTACCTCGCAGATCTTCAAAGACCCTCCCAACCCAACCCAACCCAACCAACCCAACCAACCCCAAAGCTCTTTGACCTTCAAGGACCCTTCCAACCCAACCCAACCCAACCAACCCCATGTCTCTTTGACCTTCAAAGACCCTTCCAACCCAACCCAATCCAACCCAACCAACCCAACCCACCCCATTGCTCTTCGATCTTCAAAGACCCTTCCAACCCAACCCAACCAACCCAACCTACCCCGTGTCTCTTTGATCTTCAAGGACCCTTCCAAACCAACCCAACCCAACCCAACCCATCACTCTTTGACCTTGAAGGACCCGTCCAACCCAACCCAACCCAACCCAACCCCAAGACAACCCAACCCAACCCAACTCAACCCACCCCCCATCCCTTTAACCTTCCAGGACCCTTTAGACCCCCGCACCTCGCAGACCCCGCAGCGCCGCCTCTTGGTGCCGTTCTCCTTGTACCAACCCCAAATCCCTTTAACCTTCCAGGACCCTTCCAACCCAACCCAACCCAACCCACGTCTCTTTGACCTTCAAGGACCCTTCCAACCCAACCCAACCAACCCATCCCAACCCAACCCAACCCAACTCCATTGCTCTTCGATCTTCAAGGACCTTTCCAACCCAACCCAACCCAACCAACCCAACCCATGTCTCTTTGACCTTGTAGGACCCTTCCAGCCCAACTCAACCCAACCCAACCCCATTGCTCTTTGATCTTCAAAGACCCTTCCAACCCAACCCAACCCAACCCAACCCAACCAACCCAACCCATGTCTCTTTGACCTATAAGGCTCCTTCCAGCCCAACTCAACTCAACCCAACCCAACCCACGGCTCTTTGACCTATAAGGACCCTTCCAACCCAACCCAACCCAACTAACCCAACCCGTGTCTCTTTGACCTTGTAGGACCCTTCCAACCCAACCCAACCCAACCCACCAACCCCACTCCATGGTTATATGTTCTTCTAGGACCTTTCCAACCCAACCCAACCTGTGTCTCTTTGACCTTCAAGGACCCTTCCAACTCAACCCAACCCAACCAATCCCATCCCATGGTTATATGATCTTCAAGGACCTTTCCAACCCAACCCAACCCAACCAATCAACCCCACTGCTCTTCGATCTTCAAAGACCCTTCCAACCCAACCCAACCCAACCCAACCCCCCATCTCTTTGACCTTCCAGGACCCTTTGGACCCCGCACCTCGCAGACCTTCAAAGACCCTCCCAACCCAACCCAACACAACCCAACCA
>NW_015439906.1:8623-11340 GCF_001577835.2 Coturnix japonica | reverse complement strand
GCCCCATAACTTATGGGTCCCCCCCTCTCCCCTCCCCAGCCCCATAACTTATGGGTCCCAACCTCTCCCCTCCCCAGCCCCATAACTTATGGGTCCCACCTCTTCCCATTCAACCCCCCAACCCCTCCCCAGCCCCATAACTTATGGGTCCCACCTCTTCCCATTCAACCCCCCAACCCCCCCCTGCCCCATAACTTATGGGTCCCAACCTCTTCCCATTCAACCCCCCAGCCCCATAACTTATGGGTCCCCACCTCTCCCCCCCCCAGCCCCATAACTTATGGGGTCCCACCTCTTCCCATTCAACCCCCCACCTCAATTCAACCCCATTCAACCCCCCACCTCAATTCAACCCCATTCAACCCCCCACCTCAATTCAACCCCCCCCCTGCCCCACAACTTATGGGTCCCACCTCTTCCCCAGGGTGACCCCGGCCAGTTTGATGAGGTCCCTCATGCAGGGGGTGATGAGGACGGGGGGCTCGTCGCTGTCCCCGGCCTCGTCGTAACTTTCCACCTGCTCCACCACGAACTGAGCGTGTCTCAATAGGGAATCCTCCGTGAAACGGTTGAAGTTCAGCCCCACGGGGGGGACGGTGGTCTGAGGGGGCACAGATATAGGGTGTTAGACCCCTAACATTGGGGTCTGGGATTGAAGACCCCTATAGGGATGGGGGGGGTGGGAATAGGGATCAATAGGGAATCCTCCGTGAAACGGTTGAAGTTCAGCCCCACGGGGGGGACGGTGGTCTGAGGGGGGGGAGATATAGGGTGTTAGACCCCTATAGGGATGGGGAGGCCATGAGTCAATAGGAATAACGGGATATGGGGGGGAAGGGGTGGGATTGAAGACCCCAATAGGGATAAAGGGGTGGGATTGAAGACCCCTATAGGGGTAAGAGAGGGATAATTAAGGGGGGTGGGATTGAAGACCCCAATAGGGTTAGTGAGGTTGGGGGGTGGGACTGAAGAACCCTATACGTATAAGGGGGGTTATGGGGTGGGATTGAAGACCCCAATAGGGTTAGTGGGGTTGGGGGGTGGGATTGAAGACCCCAATAGATATAAAGGGGTGTTATGGGGTGGGACTGAAGACCCCAATAGGGATAGGGATTAATAATATGGGGTTGGGGGGTGGGAATGAAGACCCCAATAAGTATAAGGGGGGTTATGGGGTGGGATTGAAGACCCCTATAGGTATAAGAGTTGGTAGGGTGGGGTACTGAAGACCCCAATAGTGATAAAGGGGTGGGATTGAAGAACCCTATAGGGATAGGAGTGTTATGGGGTGGGATTGAAGACCCCAATAGTGATAAAGGGGTGGGAATAGGGATCAATAGGGAATCCTCCGTGAAACGGTTGAAGTTCAGCCCCACGGGGGGGACGGTGGTCTGGGGGGGGGAGATATAGGGGAGGGGGTGTTAGAGCCCTATAGGGTGTTATGGGGTGGGATTGAAGAACCCTATAGGGATATGGGGGGGAATGGGTGGGATAGAAGACCCCAATAGTGATAAAGGGGTGGGATTGAAGACCCCAATAGGGTTAGGGGGGTTATGGGGTGGGATTGAAGACCCCAATAGGGGTAAGAGGGGGATAATTAAGGGGGGTGGGATTGAAAAGCCCTATAGGGATAAATGGGTGGGATTGAAGAGCCCTATAGGGTTGGGAGTGGGATTGAAGAACCCTATAGGGATAATAAAGGGGTGGGGGGTGGGATTGGAGACCCTAAAATGGATAGAGGGGTGGGATTGAAGACCCCAATAGGGATAAAGGGGTGGGAATAGGGATCAATAGGGAATCCTCCGTGAACCGGTTGAAGTTCAGCCCCACGGGGGGGACGGTGGTCTGGGGGGGCACAGATATAGGGTGTTAGACCCCTAACATTGGGGTCTGGGATTGAAGACCCCAATAGGGATGGGGGGGGTGGGATTGAAGACCCCCATAGAGATAAAGGGGTGGGATTGAAGACCCCAATAGGGACAGGGATTAATAATATGGGGTTGGGGGTGGGATTGAAGACCCCCATAGGGATAGGAGTGTTATGGGGTGGGACTGAAGACCCCAATAGGGGTAAAGGGGTGGGATTGAAGACCCCTATAGGGACAAGGGGGGTTGGGGGGTGGGATTGAAGACCCCCATAGGGATAGGAGTGTTATGGGGTGGGATTGAAGACCCCAATAGTGATAAAGGGGTGGGATTGAAGACCCCAATAGTGATAGGAGTGTTATAGGGTGGGACTGAAGACCCCCATAGGGATAAAGGGGTGGGATTGAAGACCCCAATAGGGATAGGAGTGTTATGGGGTGGTATTGAAGACCCCCATAGGGATATTGGGGGTGTGAATAATGAAGGGTGGGACTGAAGACCCCAATAGTGATAGGATTGTTATGGGGTGGGATTGAAGACCCCCATAGGGATAAAGGGGTGGGATTGAAGACCCCAATAGTGATAAAGGGGTGGGATTGAAGACCCCAATAGGGATAAAGGGGTGGGATTGAAGACCCCAATAGCGATGGGGGGGTGGTATTGAAGACCCCCATAGAGATAAAGGGGTGGGATTGAAGACCCCAATAGGGACAGGGATTAATAATATGGGGTTGGGGGTGGTATTGAAGACCCCCATAGGGCCAATGGGGTTGTGGACAATCAGGGCGGGGGTCCTACGGGTGGATAAGTAAGGAGTGAAGGGCTGGGGGGGTGGGGGGGTAATAAAGGGG
>NW_015439906.1:2486-7633 GCF_001577835.2 Coturnix japonica | reverse complement strand
GGTCCTTCAAGAGCCGTGGGGTGGGTTGGGTTGGTTGGGTTGGGTTGGAAGGGTCCTTCAAGGTCGTAAATGGGTTGGGAGGGTCCTTGAAGGTCGTAAAGGGGTTGGGAGGGTCCTTAAAGGTCGAAGAGTCATGGGGTGGGTTGGGTTGGTTGGGTTGGGAGGGTCCTTAAAGGTCATGAATGGGTTGGGAGGGTCCTTGAAGGTTAAAGAGTCATGGGGTGGGTTGGGTTGGGTTGGAAGGGTCCTTGAAGGTCGTAAAGGGGTTGGGAGGGTCCTTGAAGGTCGAAGAGCCTTTGGGTGGGTTGGTTGGGATGGGTTGGGTTGGGTTGGAAGGGTCTTTGAAGGTCAAAGAGCCATGGGGTGGGTTGGGTTGGGAGGGTCCTTGAAGGTCATGAATGGGTTGGAAGGGGGCGTAGTTGTTGCTGGGCTCCATCAGGATGTAGTCGGCAAAGGCTGCGGGGCAATGGGAGGGTCCTTACAGGGTCATATATGGGTTGGGAGGGTCCTTACAGGGTCATATATGGGATGGGAGGGGCCTTGAAGGTTAAAGAACTATGGGGGAGTTGGGTTGGGCTGGGTTGGGTTGGAAGGGTCCTTGAAGGTTGAAGAGTTATGGGGTGGGTTGGTTGGGTTGGTTGGGTTGGAAGGGTCCTTCAAGGTCGTAAAGGGGTTGGGAGGGTCCTTAAAGGTCAAAGAACCGTGGGGGAGTTGGGTTGGAAGGGTCCTTCAAGGTCATAAATGGGTTGGAAGGGTCCTTAAAGGTCAAAGAACCGTGGGGTTGATTGGGTTGGTTGGGTTGGGTTGGGTTGGGTTGGGAGGGTCCTTGAAGGTCGTAAATGGGTTGGAAGGGGGCGTACTCATCACTGGGCTCCATCAGGATGTAGTCGGCAAAGGCTGCGGGGCAATGGGAGGGTCCTTGAAGGTCGTAAAGGGGTTGGGAGGGTCCTTGAAGGTTGTAAAGGGGTTGGGAGGGTCCTTGAAGGTCGTAAAGGGGTTGGGAGGGTCCTTGAAGGTCGTAAAGGGGTTGGAAAGGTCCTTCAAGGTCAAAGAGCTGTGAGTTGGGTTGGGTGGGAAGGGTCTTTGAAGGTCAAAGAGTGATGGGCTGGGTTGGGTTGGAAGGGTCTTTGAAGGTCCAAGAGCCGTGGGTTGGGTTGGGTTGGAAGGGTCTTTGAAGGTCAAAGAACCATGGGGTTGGGTGGGTTGGGTTGGAAGGGTCCTTCAAGGTCATGAATGGGTTGGACACCCATGAAGGGGTCTCGGACCCCCACCCCTCACCCACCTGTAGTGAACCCAATGAGCGCCTTCTCCCCTCCATCGAATCCCGTGATCCACCACGCGTTGATGGGCCCCAACTTCTTGGCCCTCACCCCACCTACAAGAAGAGAAACCGACCCCATATCAACCTTAATCCCCCTCCTCAATATCCCCCCACCCCATAGAGAGAGACCCCATAGAGAAATGGGGCTGGGGGCTTCACAGCTTCATCCTATCCCGAAACCGGACCGGACCTCACCATCCAAACATGGGTTGTCGTCGTAAATGGGTTTAACGACGCCGCTGAAATACAACTCGATGTTCCTCTCGATCAACCCGGTGTCGAAGGGGCAGAGATGGCCACGTTTGTCGTAGACGCTGATGGGGATGGAGGGGATTTTGGGTTGAATTTGTGGGGTTTTGGGGCTGGGGTGGATGTGTTGGGTTTAAGGTGGATATGTTGGGTTTTGGGGTGGATTTGTTGGGTTTTGGGGTTGGATATGTTGGGTTTTGGAGTTGGACATGGCCCCGTTTGTCGTAGACGCTGATGGGGATGGAGGGGTTTTTGGGTTGAATTTGTGGGGTTTTGGGGTTGATATGGGGGGTTTTGGGGTGGATATGGGGGGTTTTGGGGTGGATATGGGGGGTTTTGGGGTGGATATGGGGGGTTTTGGGGTGGATATGGGGGGTTTTGGGGTGGATATGTTGGGTTTTGGAGTGGGACATGGCCCCGTTTGTCGTAGACGCTGATGGGGATGGAGGGGATTTTGGGTTGAATTTGTGGGGTTTTGGGGTTGATATGGGGGGTTTTGGGGTGGATATGGGGAGGTTTGGGGTGGATTCATTGGATTTGTTGGGTTTTGGGGTGGCTATTTTGGGTTTTTGGGTTGGATATGTTGGGTTTTGGAGTGGGACATGACCCCGTTTGTCGTAGACACTGATGGGGATGGAGGGGTTTTTTGGGTTGGATTTGCCCCCGTTTGGGGTTTTGTTGGGTTTTGGGGTGGATATGGGGAGGTTTGGGGTGGATTCATTGGATTTGTTGGGTCTTGGGGTGGATTTGTTGGGTTTTGGGGTGGATGTGTTGGGTTTGGGGGTTGATATGTTGGGTTTTGGGGTCGATTTGTTGGGTTTTGGGGTGGATTTGTTGGGTTTTGGGGTTGATTTGTTTGGTTTTGGGGTTGATTTGGTTGGTTTTGGGGTAGATTTGTTGGGTTTTGGGGGTAGATTTATTGGGTTTTGGGGTGGATGTGTTGGGTTTGGGGGTTGATATGTTGGGTTTTGGGGTGGATTTGTTGGGTTTTGGGGTAGATTTGTTGGGTTTTGGGGTAGATTTGTTGGGTTTTGGGGGTTGATTTGTTGGGTTTTGGGGTTGATTTGTTGGGTTTTGGGGTTGATTTGGTTGGTTTTGGGGTTGATTTGGTTGGTTTTGGGGTGGATATGTTGGGTTTTGGGGTAGATTTGTTGGGTTTTGGGGTTGATTTGTTGGGTTTTGGGGTTGATTGGTTGGTTTTGGGTTGGATACGTTGGGTTTTGGGGCAGATTTGTTAGGTTTTGGGGTGGATTTATTGGGCTTTGGGATTGATTTGTTGGGTTTTGGGGTTGATTGGTTAGGTTTTGGGTTGGATATGTTGGGTTTTGGGGCAGATTTGTTAGGTTTTGGGGCTAACCCTAACCCCCCACCCCCAAGCCCTTTGGGTTCAGCCGCTGACCTGAAGGAGGTGACCTTGTGTTGAGGAAGGTCCTCGTAGCTCTCAAAGCCGTCCTCGTTGGCGTCGAAGATGGACAGACGCTCGTCCGTCAGCATCTCGGGCTCCTCCAGCTGAGACCCACATAATGGGGGGGGGACACGACTTTAAGGACCCAAATCCCACCCCATAGACCCCTCTATGGGGGATGGGGGGACATACACGACTTCAAGGACCCAAATCCCACCCATTGACCCCCGGGAAGGGGGGGAACCCAACTTTAAGAACCCAAATCCCACCCATAGACCCCTGGGAACGGGGGATACACAACTTGAAGGACCCAAATCCCACCCCATAGACCCCTCTATGGGGGATGGGGGGACATACATGACTTCAAGGACCCAAATCCCACCCATAGACCCCCGGGAAGGGGGGGAACACAATTTAAGGACCCAAATCCCACCCATAGACCCCTGGGAATGGGGGAACTCAACTTTAAGGACCCAAATCCCACCCCATAGACCCCTCTATGGGGGATGGGGGGACACACACACGACTTCAAGGACCCAAATCCCACCCATAGACCACCGGGAATGGGGGATACACAACTTTAAGGACCCAAATCCCACCCCATAGACCCTCATAGACGCCCCCCATTGGCATCCCCCATAGATGGGGCTGGTAGAACCCTATTACCGCATCGTCGGGGTCCCCTTGGAAGAACTTGAGGTCGGGGTCGTCGAGGTATTGCCGGCAGTCGAGGCATTTGGGAGGGGTGGTCTATAAGACATGTAATGCATCATCAACCCCCCCCCCCCCATGGAACCTTCTTTGGGGTCTTCTATGGGGTTTTACCCTCTTTATGGGGTCAACCCTAAAGGCAGAGACGCCAAAATGACCCCAACGTCAACTCACTTTGGCGGGCGTTGAGGTTTTAACCTGAGTGAGTTCGTCCTTTAGCTCAGATCTATGGGGGAGAAAAGAGAATCGCCGTCAGCCCCATAACCTGTGGGGGGGCCTGAGTGGGTCCAGCCCCATAACTTGACCCCATAATGGGACCTAAAATGGCCCCGAGCTCCTCACCCTTCTTTGGTTTCCATTTTGAGCCTCTTCTCGTCCTGTTCCTTGGGGAGAAGATGGAGGTTGGATGATGGAGCGACAAGATGGAGGTCCCAAATAGCACCCAACCCAAACCCAAACCCAGCTGTGACATCAATGAACCCAACTGAGGCTCAACCCAACCAAAACTCAACCAAAATCCAACCAAAATCCAACCAAAACTCAACCAAAACCCAACCAAGACCCAATAAAAACCCAACTCAAACTCAACTAAAGCCCAACCACAACCCAACTAAAACCCAACCCAACCAAGGCCCGACCAAAACCCAACCCAAACCCAACCAAAACCAACCAAAACCCAACCAGAACCCAACCAGAACCCAATAAAAACCCAATAAAAACCCAACCCAAACCCAACTAAAACCCAACTAAAACCCAACCAAAACCCAACTAAAACCCAACCAAGGCCCAACTAAAACCCAACCCAAACCCAACCAAAACCAACTAAAACCCAACCAAGGCCCAACTAAAACCCAACTAAAACCCAACCAAAACCCAATAAAAACCCAACCAAAACCCAACTAAGACCTAACTGAGACCAATGACGACCCAAGACCCAACTGAGACCCAACCGAGACCCAACTGAGACCAGTGACGACCCAAGACCCAACTGAGACCAACAACACCCCAAGACCAACCGAGACCCAACTGAGACCCAACCAAGACCCAACCAAGACCCAAATGAGACCAATGACAACCCAAGACCCAACGAAGACCCGAGACCCAACCAATACCCAACCAAGACCCAATTGAGACCCAACTGAGACCAACAACAACCCAAGACCCAAGCGAGACCCAACCAAGACCCAACCAAGACCCAACTGAGACCAACGATGACCCAAGACCCAACTGAGACCCAACCAAGACCCAACTGAGACCAACGATGACCCAAGACCCAACTGAGACCCAACCAAGACCCAACTGAGACCAATGACAACCCAAGACCCAACTGAGACCAAACCAAGGCCCAACTGAGACCAATGACAACCCAAAACCCAACCAAGACCCAACTGAGACCAATAACAACCCAAGACCCAACTGAGACCCAACCAAGACCCAACCAAGACCCAACCGAGACCCAAC
>NW_015439906.1:0-1283 GCF_001577835.2 Coturnix japonica | reverse complement strand
AATCCCACCCCATAGACCCCGTAGGCCCCATAGAAGGCCTTACTTTTGCTCTTCCCATTGCATCGGCTCCGTCGCGCTTTGCGAGCCCGCGGCACCGGGAGTAAGGAGGAAGAGGATCCCAAAGACCCCTCCCCAACCCTATAGAGACCACTATAGAAGGATACAGGGACAGAATCCCACCCCATAGACCCCATAGGCGGCCTTACTTTTGCTCTTCCCATCGCATCGGCTCCGTCGCGCTTTGCGAGCCCGCGGCGCCGGGAGTAAGGAGGAAGAGGACCCCAAAGACCCCTCCCCAACCCTATAGAGACCCCTATAGAAGGATATAGGGACAGAATCCCACCCCATAGGCCCCATAGGCCCCATAGAAGGCCTTACTTTTGCTCTTCCCATCGCATCGGCTCCGTCGCGCTTTAACAGCCCGCGGCGCCAGGAGCAACGAGGAAGAGGAGGAAGAGAAAGAGGACCCCAAAGACCCCTCCCCAACCCTATAGAGACCCCCATAGAAGGATATAGGGACCCCATAGGCCCCATAGGCCCCATAGAAGGCCTTACTTTTGCTCTTCCCATCGCATCGGCTCCATCACGCTTTAACAGCCCGCGGCGCCAGGAGCAACGAGGAAGAGGAGGAAGAGGAAGAGGACCCCAAAGACCCCTCCCCAACCCTATAGAGACCCCCATAGAAGGATATAGGGACAGTATCCCACCCCATAGGCCCCATAGAAGGGTATAGGGACCCCATAGGCCCCATAGAAGGCCTTACTTTTGCTCTTCCCATCGCATCGGCTCCGTCGCGCTTTGCGAGCCCTCGGCACCGGGATTAAGGAGGAAGAGGAGGAAGAGGAGGAAGAGGAAGAGGAGGCAGCGGAGCCTTCATCCACCTCCATGGCTCCATCTTCTCTTCCTCCCCCCCGACCCCGATCCCACTCCTCTTCCTCGCTGGTCCCGGAGGCTCCGTTCCCTGTACATCCATTAGTTGAAAACAACTTGGCCGCTTCTCCATTCTCAGCCTCCAGCTCACGGCGGAGGAGGGCCTTCACTTTGGCCATATAACGATCCTAAAAAGGAGATGAGACCATAAATGACCTAAAAAAGCGGGATTTCAACCCAAAAATGAGGAGGGGAAGGGGGTGAAAGAGACCTCGGATAGTTCATGGCAGCGCAGCTCGGCGTCGAGGGCGCTCAGCCGGCGTTGGACGTCGGCGCGGAGGAAACCGCGGATGAGGTGAAGCTTCTCCTTCAGGGTCTCCTAATGGGGGGATATGGGGGGATATGGGGGATTT
>NW_015439905.1:84965-86000 GCF_001577835.2 Coturnix japonica | reverse complement strand
CAACACCCGCACCTTCCCCCCTCCCCCCCGGGGGGGCTCCCGACCCTCCCCCCGTCTCTCTCCGCTTTGGCCGCGTCTCTGTGCGCCCTGAGCTCGAAGCTCTTAGTGACGAACTGCACGGCGTTCAGCGGCTGGCACGGCCGGGGGGGGGCTCTGCGGCTCTGCTGGGGGGGGGGCTGATGATGGTGGTGATAATGATGATGATGGGGGCATCGATCCGGGGGGGGTCGGTTGGGACCCCCCCCCATCTCCACCGGCCCGTGGCAGCTCCTGGAGGTGACGCGGAGCTCGCGGCGCAGTTCGTGGCGGTGCCGCCGGGGGGCGCTGCAGTCGCAGCTACGAGGGCGGGTGGGGAGCGGATCCGGGGCGGTGAGACACGGCGGGGACGGGGGGCGCTGGGGGAAAAGGGGGGAGGTTAAGGGGGGTGTGAGACCCCTGATGTGGGGCGGGGGTGTGGGGTGAGTGACAAGGACTGAGTGCCAACAGGTGCCATAGAATCCCGTGTGACATGTAGTCCCATAAATCAAATAATCCCAAATAATCCCACGTGCCATATATCCCCTTGAGTCAAATAATCCCAAATAATCCCATGAGTCAAATAATCCCATAAATCAAATAATCCCAAATAATCCCATGTGCCCAATAATCCCATGTACCCAATAATCCCGTGTGCCATAAAATCCCATGAGTCAAATAATCCCAATAATCCCATGTCCCAAATAATCCCAAATAATCCCAAATAATCCCAAATAATCCCTTGTCCCAAATAATCCCAATAATCCCATGTGACATAAAATCCCATGTGTCAAATAATCCCAAATAAACCCATGTCTCAAATAATCCCAAATAATCCCAAGTACCCAATAATCCCGTGTGACATATAATCCCATGAAACAAATAATCCCGTGTGCCATGTAACCCCATAAGTCAAATAATCCCAAATAAGACCATGTCCCAAATAATCCCAAATAATCCCAAATAATCCCAAATACCCAATAATCCCGTGTGACATATAATCCCATGAGTCAAATAATC
>NW_015439905.1:79145-79573 GCF_001577835.2 Coturnix japonica | reverse complement strand
TGCCATATAACCCCATGAGTCAAATAATCCCAAATAAACCCATGTCCCAAATAATCCCAATAATCCCAAGTACCCAATAAATACGTGTGCCATATAATCCCATGAGTCAAATAATCCCAAATAATCCCACGTGCCATATAACCCCATGAGTCAAATAATCCCAAATAATCCCATGTGCCAAATAATCCCAATAATACTATGTCCCAATAATCCCGTGTGCCATAAGATCCCATGAGTCAAATAATCCAAATAATCCCATGTGACAAACAATCCCAAATAATCCCATGTGCCCAATAATCCTGTGTACCCAATAATCCCATAAGTCAAATAATCCCAAATAATCCCATGAGTCATATAATCCCAATAATCCCATGTACACAATAATCCTGTGTGCCATAAAATCCCATGAGTCAAATAATCCCAAATAA
>NW_015439905.1:73670-75104 GCF_001577835.2 Coturnix japonica | reverse complement strand
TGCCCCCCCCATATCCCATGTCCCATATCCCACCTGCCCATTGCCCCCCCCCGTTTCCCACCTTGGTCTCCCCGTGCTGTCTCACCTCCACGTTCCTGGCTGCTCCCCCGCTCCCCGCCGCCCCGCAGCACCCGCAGGTCTCGTTTCCATCCCGGTGCCGGTTCCGGTGCCGCTCCATCCACGCGTGGTTCCCCTGCCCCGCTGTCCCTCGGTTCGGTCCCGTTTGGACCCCGCCGGGTTCTGTTTCTCCTCGTCGTTCCCAGCAGCCGGTTCCGCTCAGCACCTCGACGGCGGCGCAGCATCCCCGCACCGTGTGCCAGCCGGACCCCCGGCACCGCAGCCCCGTCATTGACCCGGTTCGGTTCCGGGGCTGCCATTCGCTCACCGCTCTCCCCGCGCTCTCCACGTGACACATCGCTCCGCTTTTGGGCTCGGTCTCGGTGTCGGTTTCGGTCTCGTGATTCCGGTCCCGACCCGGTCGTTGCTTTAAGAACTTCTCCAACGTTTGAGCCGCCAACCCGGTGGCGATAAAGGAACGATCGATGGCGGAGTCCGGAGACGGGGAACGGATCCGACACGAAGCCAACATGGAGCCCAGAGCTTCGGCCACGGCCGGTGTCGGTTCGGTACCGTCCTCTCGGCTGCTGTCGGCGGCCCGGCCGTAGCGCTGCGGGGACGGGCTGCGGCTCGGAGGGTCCCGGTTCCGAGATGGGTTCGGCCGGGACGAGCCGTCCGGGCCGGAGGGGGCAGCGCAGCAGTTACAGCAGCGGGAGGTGGGCGGCGGGGACGGCGGCGGCTGCGGGATTCCTATGGGGGGAGACGGGAATTGGGTCATTGGGGGTCAACAATGTGGCCCATTGGGGTCACCACAAAGGGGACATCCCATTGGGACACCCCACTTGGACACCCATTGGGGTCACTGGGTTGGGGACACCCCATTGGGGTCACTGGGTTGGGGACACCCCATTGGGGTCACTGGGTTGGGGACACCACATTGGGATCACTGGGTTGGGGACACCCTGCTCGGACACCCATTGGGGTCTCTGGGTTGGGGACAACCCATTGGGGTCACTGGGTTGGGGACACCCCATTGGGGTCAATGGGTTGGGGACACCCCATTGGGGTCACTGGGTTGGGGACACCCTGCTCGGACACCCATTGGGGTCACTGGGTTGGGGACACCCCATTGGGGACACTGGGTTGGGGACACCCCATTGGGGACACTGGGTTGGGGACACCCTGCTTGGACTCTCATTGGGGTTGCTGGGTGGGGGGCACCCCATTGGGGTCTCTGGGTTGGGGACATCCCATTGGGGTCAATGGGTTGGGGACACTCCATTGGGGTCAATGGGTTGGGGACACCCTGCTCGGACACTCATTGGGGTCTCTGGGTTGGGGACACTGCACTGGGACACCCCATTGGGGTCACCACAA
>NW_015439905.1:61625-68545 GCF_001577835.2 Coturnix japonica | reverse complement strand
CCCCCCCCATCTCGGAACTCCCCTCCCCACACCACCACATAGAACAGGGGGGGAGGGGGGGGGTTTCTTCAGGGGGTCTCAGCCATGGCTTTCTTTCCCGGTGGGAGACCCCCGGGGGGTCGCGCTGCCGCCGTGCTGCGATGTTACGACCTGTTACGGAACGAGATCCAGGCTCTGCTGGCCGAGAACGAGGAGCTGCTCCGGACCGTGGCCGCCATCCGGCACCACCGGCACTACCCGCCGCTCGCATCCACCCCACGCGAGCTGCCCAGCCCGGCTGCCGTGGGCAGCGTGACGTGGGACGGGGAAAGGTCCCCTGCAGGACAATGGGTGGCGCTGCGACCCCACAACAACGACATCGCGGCCCTACACAACCAGTGTAAGAGGGGGGGAATGGGGGGGGGATGGGGGACCCCCTCCCGTCGCAGTCCCGATCATCATCCACATCCTAATCCCCATCACAGTCTTAATCCTAATCCTCATCCCAATCCTAATCCTAATCCCCACCCCCATCCTAATCCCCATCCCAGTCTTAATCCTAATCCTCATCCCAATCCTAATTCCCATCCCAATCCCCATCCTAATCCCCTTCCCAGTCCTAATCCTAATCCGCATCCCAATCCGCATCCTAATCCCCATCCCAATTCTAATCCTAATCCTAATCATAATCCCCATCACAGTCTTAATCCTAATCCCCATACCGGTCCTAATCCTAATCCCAAACCAATCCCCATCCTGATCCACATCCCAGTCCTAATCCTAATCCACATCCCACTCCAATTCCCATCCCCATCATAATCCCCTTCCCAGTCTTAATCCTAATCCCCATCCCAATCCCCATCCTAATCCCCTTCCCAGTCCTAATCCTAATCCCAAACCAATCCCCATCCTGATCCTCATCCCAGTCCAAATCCTAATCCCCATCCCAGTCCTAACACTAATCCCCACCCCAACCCCCATCCCCATCCCAATCCTAATTCCAATCCCCATCCCAACCACATCCCCATCATATCACATTCTATCTCAATCCTAATCCCTATACCAGTCCTAATCCTAATCCTAATCCCCATCCCAACCCCCATCCCCATCCTAATCCCCTTCCCAGTCCTAATCCTCATCCCCATCCCAGTCCTAATCCCAATCCCAGTCCCCATCCTAATCCTAATCCCCACCCCTATCCCCATTCCCATCCTAATCCCCTTCCCAGTCTTAATCCTAATCCCCATCCCAACCCCCATCCCCATCCTAATCCCCTTCCCAGTCCTAATCCTAATCCCCATCCCAATCCTAATCCCCATCCCATCCCCAATTCCCATCCCAATCCCCATCCTATCAGATTCCATCCCAGTCCTAATCCCCATCTCAATCCTAATCCTAATCCTAATCCCCATCCCAATCTCCATCCCAGTCTTAATCCTAATCCCCATCCCACCCAATTCCCATCCCAATCATAATCCTAATCCTAATCCCCACCCCAACCCCCATCCCCATCCTAATTCCCTTCCCAGTCCTAATCTTCATCCCCATCCCAGTCCTAATCCTAATCCCCATCCCATTCTAATTCCCTCTTAATCCCAATCCCCATCCCAATCCTAATCCTAATCACAATCCCCATCCTAATCCCCATCCCATCCCCATCCTATCACATTCCTTTTCAATCCTAATCCCTATCCCAATCCTAATCCTAATCCCCACCCCCTTCTCATCCCCATCCTAATCCCATTCCTAATCCCCATCTCATTCCCATTCCAATCCTAATCCCAATCCTAATCCCAATACCAGCCCCAATCCTTTCCCAATCCCATCCTACCCCACCCCCACTCCATCTCAATCCAAATCCCAATCTCATCCCAATTCCCATCCCATTCCTATCCTAATCCTTATACCCATCCCAACCCTAATCTGTCCCATCCCATTCCAATCCCAATCCCAATCCTAATCCCTTTCCCATTGCTGTCCCAATCCCTGTCCCATTTTATCCCCTTCCTGTCCCTATCCTCATCATATTCCAATCCCAATCCCATCCCCATCCCCATCCCATCCAAATCCTAATCCCAATCCCTCTACCACTCCATCCTTATTCCATCCATATCCCACCCAATCCCAATCCCAATCCCACCCTATCCCATCCCATCCCACCACTTTTCCAATCCCAAACCCAATTTCCATTCTTTCCCCATCCCAACCCCCATCCCAATCCCAATCCCATCCCATTCCCACCCCATCACATGCTATCCTGCCCCAGTCCCAATCCCAATCCCATCCCAGTGCTGTCTCTATCCCAATCCAATCACATTCCAATCCCACTAATCCCAATCCCAATCCTACCCCAATACCAATCCCACTTTACTCCAGCCCCAACACCACCCCATCCCAATCCCAATCCCACCCCAACCCCAATTCCATATTACTCCACCCCTAACACCACCTCATCCCAATCCCATCCCAATCCCAATCCCATCCCATTCCCAATCCCAATCCCATTCCCAATCCCATCCCAATCCCAATCCCATCCCATCCCATCTCAATCCTATCCCAATCCCATCCCAATCCCAATCCCGTCCCATCCCCAATCCCAAACCCATTCCTAATCCCAATCCCAATCCCATTCCCAATCCCATCCCAATCCCAATCCCATCCCAACCCCAATCCAATCCTATCCCATCCCCATCCCATCCCAATACCATCTCAATACCATTCCCAATCCCAATCCCATCCCAACCCCAATCCCATCCCAATCCCATTTCATTCCCAATCCCATACCAATCCCATTCCCAATCCCATCCCAGTTCCAATCCCAGTCCCATCCCAATCCCATTTTACACCCATCCAATCCCAATCCCCCCCCCAATGCTGTTCTCCCTCTCTCACTGTTCTCCCCTCCCCCCACAGCCGCCCCCCCGGCTCTCCCTGCCCCGGCCCCTCCTGCCGCCCACCGTGGCCACGCTCCGTTTCCCCCCAATTGGTTCCACGGCCCTGAGACCCCCCCGGTGTCACCCATCGCCCGCATGGCCGAACTGGTACCGCCCGAAGAGCAGCTGCAGCCGCTGGATCTGAGGCTGCCCGAAGTCCGGCGCCGGGATCCGAACTGGCACCCAAGCCTCGATCGGAGCCGGAACTCCAACGTAGATCCAAGCCGGAGCTCCAACGCAGATCCGAGCCGGAGCTCCAACACAGATCCGAGACGGAGCTCCAACACAGATCCGAGCCGGAGCTCCACTGTGGATCCGAGTGGGAGCTCCAGCAGCAATCAGGGTCGGAGCTCTACCACGGATCCAAGCCGGAGTTCTAACACGGTTCCGAACAGGAGCTCCACTGTAGATCCCAGCTGGATTTCCAGTGGATACCCGAGCTGGAGCTCCAGCACCGATCCGAACCAGAGCTCCAGCATAGATCCGAGTCGGAGCACCACCATAGATACAAGCCAGAGCTCCAGTGGATATCCAAGCTGGAGCTCCAGCACCGATCCAAATCAAAGCTCCAGCATAGATCCGAGCCGGAGCACCACCATAGATACAAGCCAGAGCTCCAGTGGATACCCAAGCTGGAGCTCCAGCACCGATCCAAACCGAAGCTCCTCCATAGATCCAAGCCGGAGCACCACCATAGATACAAGCCAGAGCTCTAGTGGATATCCCAGCTGGAGCTCCAGCACTGATCCGAACCAAAGCTCCTCAATAGATCCGAGCCGGAGCACCACCATAGATACAAGCCAGAGTTCCAGCGGATATCCCAGCTGGACCTCCAGCACTGATCCGAACCAGAGCTCCAGCATAGATCCGAGCCGGAGCACCACCATAGATACAAGCCAGAGCTCCAGTGGATACCCGAGCTGGAGCTCCAGCACTGATCCGAACCGAAGCTCCACAATAGATTCGAGCCGGAGCACCACCATAGATACAAGCCAGAGTTCCAGCGGATATCCCAGCTGGAGCTCCAGCACTGATCCGAACCGGAGCTCCTCCAGAGATCCAAGCCAGAGCTCTACCACCGATCCGAACCGGAGCTCCACCATAGATTCAAGCCTGAGCTCGACCCTCGATTCGAGCCGGGACCGAGAAACCAGCTCGGACGCATCAATGGCTGCCGGGCAGCGTGGTATGGGGGGTCAGGGCTGTCCTTGTGGGTTCGGCCCGGTCCCTGTGGGTTCAGGGTCTTGGTGTCCACATGGGGACAGAGGGATGGGGGTGATGGAGGGACGAGGGATGGGGTCAGGGGGATGGGATGGGATGAGATGGGATGAGGGTGATGGAGGGATGAGGGATGGGGTGATGGGGACGGAGGGATGGGATGGGGGAGATGGAGGAATGTAGGATGGGGTGATGGGGTAGGGGGGGTGGGATGGGGGTGATGGGGATGAAGGATGGGTTAAGGGGGACAGGGGAATGGGATGGGATGGGATAGGATGGGATGATGAGAACAGGGGGATGGGATGGGGGATGACAGAAGGGGTGAAGGATGGGATGATGGGGACAGGGGGATGGGATGGGGGTAATGCAGGGATAAAAGGTGGGGTCAGGGGGACAGGGGGATGGGATAGGGATGATGGGATGGGATGGGGTTGATGGAGGGATGAGGGATGGGGCAAGGGGGATGGGATGGGGTTGATGGAGGGATGAGGGATGGGGTGATGGGGACACGGGGATGGGATGGGATTGATGGAGGGATGAAGGATGGGGGGATGGGGACAGAGGGATGAGATGGGGGTGGTGGAGGGATGGGGGAAGGGGTGATGGGGACGGAGGGATGGGATGGGGGTGATGGGGGGATGGGATGGGATGGGAGTGATGGAGGGATGAGGGATGGGGTAAGGGGGATGGGATGGGATGGGAGTGATGGAGGGATAGGGGAAGGGGTAATGGGGACAGAGGGATGGGATGGGGGTGATGGAGGGATGGGATGGGATGATGGGGACAGAGGGATGGGGTAGGGGTGATGGAAGGATAAAAGGTGGTGGGGGGATGGGATGGGGATGATGGAGGGATGAAGGATGGGGTCAGGGGACAGAGAGATGGAATGGGGGTGATGGAGGGATGAGGGATGGGGCAAGGGGGATGGGATGGGGGAGATGGAAGGATGATGGATGGGGTGATGAGGACAGAGGGATGGGATGGGATTGATGGAGAGATGAAGGATGGGGTGATGGGGACAGAGGGATGGGATGGGGAGAGGGTGACGGAGGGATTGGGATGGGGGTGACAGGGATGAAGGATGGGGTGACAGCGGGGATGAAGGTGCGGTGACAGGGGATGAAGGATGGGGTGATGGGATGAAGGATGGGGAAAGGGGGCCAGGGGGATGGGATGGGATGGGGTCATCGAGGACAGGGGGATGGGATGGGGTGACGGGGGATAAAGGATGGGGTCATTTGAGGACAGAGGGATGGGATGGAGGGTGGATGGAGGGATAAAAAAGGTGGGGTCAGGGGGACAGAGCGGGATGGGATGGGATGGGATGGGATGGGGATGGATGGGGATGGGATGGATGGATGGGATGGGATGGGATGGGATGGGATGGGATGGGATGGGATGGGATGGGATGGGATGGGATGGGGATGGGGGTGTGTGATGGAGGGATGAGGGATGGGGCTGGGGGACAGGGATGCGATGGGAGTGACGGAGGATGGGATTGAGGTCAGGGATGGATGGGGGTGATGAAGGGCCAGCTGGTGTGACTCCAGGGCCCCCCGCAGAGCGGCGTCAGTGGAGCGGCTGGTGGGGGAGGTGGCGTTTCCAGCTTGACCAGCGCATCCTCGGCCACGTTCTTCCCCGACAGGACGCGGCTCTACGGCTTCACCGTCGAGCAACATCCCACGAAGATCCTCGGGTATGGCTGGGGGACGGGGAAGGGGATGGGGGCGGGATTGGGTTGGGAATTGGGGTGGGGTGGGTTGGCGGTTGGGGTGAGATGGGGTTGGGTGGGATTGGGGTTGGGGTGGGATGGGATTGGGATTGGGGTGGGATTGGGGTTGGGGTTGGGATAAGAAAGGGGTTGGGATGGGGTTGGGGTGGAATTTGAGTGGGATTGGGGTTGAGGTGGGATTGGGGTTGTGAGGGGGTTGGGGTTGTGGGGGATTAGGGTGGGGTGGGATTGAGGTTGGGATGGGGTTGGGGTGGGGTTGAGGTGGGATTAGGGTTGGGGAAGGAGATGGGGATGGGATGGGATGCAGGTGGAGATTGGATGGAAACTGGGATTGGGTTGGGATAGGCATGGGATTGCTAGTGAATGGGATAGAGTGGAGGTGGGATGAGATGGAGATAGGATGGGATGGGGTGGAGAATGGATGGGATGGAGATAGAATGGGATGGGATGGGATGGGATGGGATGGGATGGGATGGAGATAGAATGGGATGGAGATAGAATGGGATGGGATGGGATGGGATGGGATGGGATGGAGATAGAATGGATGGGATGGAGATTGAATGAGATGGGATGGGACAGAGGGATGGGATGGGATGGAGATAGAATGGGATGGGATGGGATGAGATGGAGATAGAATGGGATGGGATGGAGATAGAATGGGATGGGATGGAGATAGAATGGGATGGGATGGGATGAGATGGAGATAGAATGGGATGGGATGAAGATAGAATGGAATGGGATGGGATGGAGATGAGATGGGATGGGATGGGGATAAAATGGGCTGGAGATAGTATGGGTTGGAAGGGGATAGAATGGGATGGGATGGGATGGGGATGGGATGAAGATAGAATGGGATGGGATGGGATGGGGATGGGATGGAGATAGAATGGGATGGGATGGGGATGGGATGAAGATAGAATGGGATGGGATGGAGATGAGATGGGATGGGGATAGAATGAGATGGGGTGGGATGGGATGGAGATAGAATGGGATGGAGATAGTATGGGTTGGAATGGGATGGGATGGAGATGAGATGGGATGGGGATAGAATGGGATGG
>NW_015439905.1:48832-58066 GCF_001577835.2 Coturnix japonica | reverse complement strand
TGGTTGTGCAATGGGCGTGCAAAGGGCGTGCAGGGCGCCGAGGGCGTGCGGTGCGTGTTGTGAGTGTGTGTGTGGTGGGTGTTGTGTGTGTTGTGTGGTGTGTGCAGTGTGTGTGTGTGTGTGTGTGTCATGTGTGGTGTGTGCAATGAGTGTGCAATGGGTGTGCAAAGGGCGTGTGGGGCGCCGAGGGTGTGCGGTGTGTGTGTTGTGTGTGTTGTGTGTGTGGTGTGTGCAGTGGGTGTGCAATGGGTGTGCAAAGGGCGTGCGGTGCGTGTTGTGTGTGTGTCGTGTGTTCTCTGTGTTGTGTGTACAATGGGCGTGCAAAGGGTGTGCGGGGCACAGAGGATGTGCAGTGTGTGTTGTGATTGTGTGTGGTGGGTGTGTGTAGTGTCTGTGCAATGGGTGTGCAAAGGGTGTGCAGGGCACCGAGTGCGTGTGGTGCAATGTATTGTGTGCGTGTCTTGTGTTATGTGTGTGCTGTGGGTGTGCAATGGGCGTGCAAAGTGCGTGCGGGGCACTGAGGGCGTGTGGTGTGTGTGCTGTGTATGTCTTGTGATATGTGTGTGCTGTGGTTGTGCAATGGGTGTGCAAAGGGTGTGCAGGTCACCGAGTGCGTGCGGTGTGTGGTGTGTGTGTCTGTCACATGTGTTGTGTGTGCAATGGGCGTGCAGTGGGTGTGCAGGGCACTGAGTGTGTGCGGTGTGTGTTGTGTGTGTGTGGTGTGTGCAATGGCTGTGCAATGGTTGTGCAATGGTTGTGCAGCAGCTGTGCAATGGCTGTGCAATGGTCGTGCAAAGGGCATGCGGTACATGTTGTGTGCTGTGTGCGTATCGTGTGTTCTGTGTACGGTGTGTGCTGTGGGTGTGCAGTGGGCGTGCAAAGGGTGTGTGGGGCACCGAGTGCATGCGGAGTGTGTTGTGTGTGCGGTGGATGGGATGTGTCACATGTGCAGTGGGTGTGCAATGGGTGTGCAGGGTGTTGAGTGTGTGTGTGTCACATGTTCTGTGTGCACTGAGTGTGCAATGGGCATACAATGGGTGTGCAATGGGTGTGCAAAGGGCGTGCGGTGTGTGTTGTGATTGGGTGTGTTGTGTGTGTGTTGTGTGTGTATTGTGTGCAGTGGGTTGTGTGGTGTGTGTCATGTTCTGTGTGTGGTGTGTGCAATGGATGGGCAATGGGTGTGCAATAGGCGTGCAATGGACGTGCAAAGGGTGTGCGGGGTGCCGAGGGTGTGCGGTGTGTGTTGTGAGTGTGTGTGTGATGGGTGTATCACTTGTGTGTGTGGTGTGTGCAGTGGGTGTGCAACGGGTATGCAGTGCAGTGGGTGTGCAATGGGCGTGCAAAGTGCATGCAGGGCACCTAGTGTGTGCGGTGTGTGCTGTGTGTGTGTGTCACGTGCTGGGTGTGCAATGGGTGTGCAGGGTGTTGAGTGCGTGTTTGTGTGAGTGTCACACGTATTGTGTGTGCATCGGGTGTGCAATGGGCGTGCAATGGTGCAGGTTGCAGAGTGCATGTGGTGCATGTGGTGAGTGTGCATGTGTGTGTCATATGTGCTCTGTGTGTGCACTGGGCTTGCACTGGGTGTGCAATGGGTGTGCACTGGGTGTGCAGTGCATGTTGTGAGGGTGTGTGCGTGCTGTGTGTGCCCTGTGTGTGCAATGGGTGTGCAAATTGGTGTGCAGGGTTCTCAGTGCCTGCGGTGTGTGCTTTGTGTGTGTGTCACGTGTGTGTCACACTTGTCATGCGAGTGTCATGTGTGTAGTGTGTACAGTGTATTGAGTGTGTGCAATGGGCGTGCACTGCGTGTGCAGGGCATGTGCAGGGTGGACTGAGTGTGCCTAGTGTGTGTGCAATAGGCGTGCAGTGTCTGTGCAATAGGCGTGCAGTGTGTGTGCAGGGGGCTGAGTGTGTGTATTGCACGTGTGTGTGGCACGTGTCATGTGTGCATAACATGTGTGCAATGGGTGTGCAACGTGTGTACATGGAGTACAGTGGGTATGCACAGGACACGCAGTGGGTGTGCAAGGGGTGTGTTTTGCATGCATGGGGCTTATAGTGTGTGTGGTGTGCACACAGTGCGTGCAGTGGGTGTGCAGTGGTTGTGCAGTGGTTGTGCAAAGGGAGGGCAGTGTCTGCATGTCGTGATTGGTAGATGGGTGTGCAATGGGTGTGCAAAAGGAGGGCAGTGCATGCAGTGGGTGTGCACTGGGGTGCACAGGGGTGCAGTGAGTGTGCAAGGAATATGCAGTGTACGTGTAACAATTGTGCAGAGGGCACGCTGAGTGTGTGCAGTGTGTCATGCGTGTGCACAGTGTGTGTTGTGGGTGTGCAGTGAGTGTGCAAAGGTTATGCAGGATGTGCATGGGGCGTCAATGTGAGTGTGCAGTGTATGTCGTGAGTGTGCACGGGGAGTTCAGTTAGCGCAGGAGCTGTGCAGTAGGTGTGCACGTGGTGCAATGGGTGTGCAGTGAGTGTGCAATGAGTGTGCATAGGGTGCGTAGTGCGTACGGTTAGCGTGCAGTGGTTCTGCACGTGTTTTAATGAGTGTGCAGTGCAGTGAGTGTGCCATGGGCGTGCTAAGGAAGGGTACTGAGTGTAGTCAGTGTACAGTGGGTGTGTAATGGGTGTGCAAATGGTGTGTGTTGCAGTGTGTGCACATGGGGCATGCAGTGTTTGTACTCACATGGTCTGCATTGCATGTGTGCAATGTGTGGTGCATCTGTGCATGGGTGTGAGTGTGCAAGGCGTGAACATTTGTGTATAGGGGCAGGATGAAGTGTATATGTGTGCAATTAGACCCTATTCACACGCGTGTGCAAGGCTTAGTCTGCACAGCACAGAGCATGCATGTGCACTGACTGCACGCTTGTGTGTGCAACACTACTTGCCGAGTGTGCAAACACACTCATGTCTGTGTGCACAACACGTGTGTGAGCCCACATGCAATGAGAGTGTGCAAATGCACACGTGTGTGCAAGTTGTGTAACAGCAACAGCATGTATGGTGCATAGCAGCCTGCTCACGTCTGCTCGCATGATGAATGTGCGTGCATGTGTTTGTGCAAGGTGTGTGCAACACCAGCAGCGCTTTCAGAACACACGTGTTTGTGTGCTGACACAGTGAGTGTGCAAGGCTGCTTGGTGTGTGAGCACACATGTATGTGTGTGTGCAACAGGTGTGCAGCAGCAGCAGCACTTGCAGAGCACACTCGTGTTTCTGCATGGTAGCACGATAAGCGTGCAAGGCTGCATGTTGCAGGCATGTATGTGTGAGTAACTACATGTAAATGCTTGTGCAACACGTGTGCAACACCATCGCCCTGCCTGCACAGGTCTCTTTGCACAATGCATGTGTGTGTGTGTACTCACTGGACGTGTGTGCAAACCTTGACATGGGTGTGCAAAACCAGTTGCACGTGCAAAGCACACAAGCCCGCTTGTGTGTATGTGTGTGTGCATGAAGGGTGTGCACACCTGTGTGTTCACACATGCACGTTGTGTGTGCAATGCCATCCTATATGCTTGCACAACACGTGTGTATACGTGTGTGCGTAGGGTGTGTGTGCACACACATGTAAGTGCACAAGACACACGTGTGCCTGCATGCTCTATGTGTGCATGTGTGTATGTACGTGTGCTCACATGACACTGCAGGGTGCATGCTTGCACACGCGTGTGCATGCCTCATAGCTGTCTGTACGCATGTGAGCTTGTGTGTGTGTGCAATGTGTGATGCATGTGTATGCACGCTTGCACGTGCGTGTGTCCACGCCTCTGCAACACCAGCAACACTCACCAAGCATGTTTGCACACTCATGCCTGCTTGTACACTACTTGTGCACACACAAATGAGTGTGTGCATGTTTGTCTGTGCACAAGCATGTGCATGCATGTATACATGTGCGTGTGCAACAGCTGTGCAACACCAGCAGCCCTGGAAGAGCATGTGAGCCAACTGTTGCCTGCTCGCACACTCGAGTTGCATGAGTGTTTGCACATGTGTGTGCCGGCATGTCTCTGTGTGTGTGCATCCATGTATTTGCACAACACTTGTATGTATGTGCGTGTGCTCATACACGTTTGTGCAATGGCTGTGCAGCACCTACATCACTGACAGAGCCTGCTGCCTGCAGGCACCACGTGGATGCACACGTTTGCACACTCATGTGTATGTATGTTGCACGTCTGGATGTGCATGCTCACACGTGCGTGTGCAAGGGCTGCACAGCGCCCACAGTAGAGCTTGTGAGCTGGCTGCTTCCTGCTGGCACAATACACGAGGCCCTGTGCTTGCACACACGCGTGCATGCATGTCTATATGCATGTGTGCTCCCGCGTGCTTGTGCCTCAGCAGTGCAGCAACTGCAGCACTCGTGAACCACCCATCACCCTTGCACACATGCGTGTGCATGCACTATGCAAGTCTGTACATGTGTGTGTGCAATGCCTGTGTGATATGTGTGTATGTGTGTGTGCATAACGGGGCGTGCAACACCAGCACCACTTGCCGAGCGCAGTTGCTCCCTCTCGCCTGCTTGCACACTATGTGTGCACATATGTGTGTGTGTACATGTGCGTGCACAACAAACGCGTATGCATGCATGTGTATGTATATGTGTGCACGCTCACACGTGTGTGCACAACGGCTTTGCAGCACCCAAAGCACTGACGGAGCCCATGTGTCGACTGCTGCCTGCAGGCACCACGTGTTGGCACACGTGTTTGCACACTCACGTGCATATATATTGCATGTCTCTATATATGGGTGTGCACACGTGGTTGTGCAAGAGGTGCACAGCACCCAGGGCACTGGCAGCGCCTGCAAGCTGATGGCTTCCTGCTGGTGCGACACACTCAGCCTTGTGCTTGCACACACGTGCATGCATGTCTATATGTGCGTGTGCTCACAAGTGCGTGTGCCACAGCAGCTCATGCTCCCAGCATTTGCACGCCAACCGCCATCTGCCAGCAACACACAGACGCTTGCACACACGTGTGCGCGCATCATGCATGTCTATACACCTGTGTGCTTATGTGTGTGCACTACGGGTGCTTGATACATGAGTATACATGTGTGTGTGTGTGCATGTGAACATGCGTGTGCAACACCAGCAGCACTCACAGAGCGCAGTTGCTCACACCTGCCTGCTCGCACGCTACATGTGCACATACTTATGTGTGTGTGCCCAACACACGCGTGTGCATGCATGTATATATATGTGCATGTGTGTTCACACGTGCACGTGCAACGGCCGTGCTGCACCCGCAGCGCCTGTGAGCCAACTGCTTGTGTTACACGCGTGTCCCCGTGCTTTCACACACGCGTGCATGTATGTCTACATGTGTGTGTGCTCCCAAGTTTGTGTGCCATAGCAGCTCACACTCACAGCGTTTGTGAGCTGACCGCCATCTGCCAGCACCACATAGATGCTTGCACACACGTGTGCTCACACATGCGCGTGCAATGGCCGTGCTGCACCCGCAGCACCCGAGAACCGACCGCTTCCTGATGGTGCAACACATGTGTCCCCGGGCTTGCACGCACATGTGACACACGTGTCCCCATGCTGGCACGCACATGTGACACGTGTTCCCATGCTTGCACGCACACGTGACACATACGTCCCTGTGCTTGCACACGTGTGTCACACGTGTCCCTGTGCTTGCACACACACGTGACACTTGGGTACCCGTGCTTGCACGCATGTGTGACACACATGTCCCCATGCTTGAACATACGTGTGACACATGTGTCCCTGTGCTTGCACACACATGTGACATATGTCCCCGTGCTTGCACAAATGCATGATACACATGTCTCCGTGCTTGCACACGTGTGTCACACGTGTCCTTGTGCTTGAACATATGCATGACACACGTGTCCCTGCGCTTGAACACACGCATGACACTTGGGTACCCATGCTTGCACGCACGTGTGACACACATGTCCCCGTGCTTGAACATACGTGTGACACATGTGTCCCCGTGCTCGCACACACACGTGACACACGTCCCCGTGCTTGCACACACACATTATACACATGTCTCTGTGCTTGCACACAAGCATGACACACGTGTCCCCGTGCTTGCACACACGTGTGATACACGTATCCCCGTGCTTGCACACACATGTGACACACGTGTCCCCGTGCTCGCACACACGCGTGCATGCATGTCTATATGCGCGTGTGCTCCCACGTTCCACGGCGTCGCACACTCACAGTGTCGGTGCTCACCGCACACCCGCCACGCGCGTGCACTCACACGACGGCTCCTCACACGCGCGTGCAAAGCCCAGGAGGGGGTTGGTTATTAAAGGGGGGGGTTGGGTTGCAGTTGCGGGGGGGGGTTTTGCTAGCGCTACTGTGACGGCATCCCTGATCTTCGTCGCTAGTGAGAAGTGGGGCCGGGCGGCCGCGAGTCCTCGTGAGCCGCAGCGCACGACGGCCGCCCTCCATTATTGCTCTGAGAGGTTTCAGTCCGACGCGGAAATAAAGAGAAAAATAGAGGAAAAAAAGGAAAAAAAAAAAAAAAGAAGGAAGGAAATAAAATGAACTTTGTGCTCCCACGGCGCGGCCCAAAACCAAAGGGCTCAATGTCTCCCCCTGGCGGCGGAGGGCGGCGCTGCAGCTCCTGCTCTGCTCGGATCCACAGAGTCCCGTTATGGGGGTGGGGGGTTCATTGCGGGGGGGGGGGGTTTATTTGGGGTCCCCCCCCCTCCTCAGCTCTTTTCTTTTTGCTTTTTTTTTTTTGTCCTTTTTTCCCATTTTTTCCTCACATTTTTTGCTTTTTTTTCATGTTTTTTTTTCTCCTTTTTTTCCTCGTTTTTTTTCCTCTTTTTTTGATCCATTTTTCCTCCATTTTTGATGCATTTTCTGCTCCTTCTTTTCCCTTTTTCTTCCTCTTTTTTTTTGCTCCTTTTTCTCCATTTTGCCTTTTTCCACCTTTTTTCCTCTTTTTTTTCTCCTATTTTCTCCATTTTTGCTTTATTTTCCTCCATTTTCTCCTTTTTTTCCTCTTTTTCTCCTCCTATTTTCTCCATTTTTCTTCATTTTCCTCCATTTTCTCCTTTCTTTCCTCCTTTTTGCCTCCATTTTTCCTCCATTTTCTTCCATTTTTTCTCCTTCTTTTCACTCTTTTTCCTTTTTTCCTCCTTTTTTCCCTCCTTTTTTCCCTTTTTTCCCCATTTTCCCCCCTTTTTCCTGCTTTTTTCCTCCATTTTTCCTCTTTTTTATCCCCGATTTTTCTTCCTTTTTTCCTCTTCTTTCCCATTTTCTCCTTTTTTTCCCTCCTTTTTTTCTCTTTTTTTCTCCTTCTTTTCCCCATTTTCCTTTATTTTTTCTCCTATTTCTTTCATATTTTCTCCCTTTTTCCCCATTTCCTCCTTTTTTTCCTCTTTTTTTCCTTCTATTTTCTCCTTCTTTCCTCTTTTTCCCCCATTTTTTCCTCCATTTTTTCTTCACCTTTTCCCATTTCTCTCAATTTTCCCCCTCTTTCCCCCCCAATTCTCCTTTTTATCTCATTTTCTCCCTCTTTTCTCTTTTTTCTCCTATTTCCTCCTATTTTCCTGCTTTTTTTTCTCTATTTTTCCTCCATTTTTTCTCCTCCTTTTTCCCTTTTCCTCCTTTTTTTCTTTTTTCCTCATTTTTCCACCATTTTCTCCTTTTTCCCTCTTTTTTTGCTCCTGTTTTTACCTATTTCCTCATTTTCCCCCTTTCCCCCTTTTTTCCCCATTTCTTCTTCCTTTTCCCCCTTTTTTCCGATTTTCCCCCTTCTTTCCCTTTTTTCCCCTCCATTTTTCCACCATTTTCTCCCTTTTCCTCCATTTTCTCCTTCTTTTCCTCTTTTTTCTCCTTTTTTTTCCTCCTTATTCCCCCTTTTCTACTCATTTTTGACCCCCCATCCTCTTTTTTGGTCCCATTTTCCCCCTTTTTTGCCCCATTTTGTCCCTTTTTCCTCCTTTCTTTTCACCTCTTCCCTCTTTTCTAATTCTTTTTTCCTACATTTTTCCCCATTTTTGCCCTTTTTCCTCCCTTTTTTCCTCCATTTTTGCTCTTTTTCTTCTCCTTTTTCCCACTTCTTTTTTCCACCCCCCCCCTTTTTAAATCTCTTTTTCCCAATTTTCTTTCCCCTTTCCCCCCCATTTCCCTCCTTTTTTTTCTTTTTTCCTCCATTTTCCTCCATTTTTTCTCCTTCTTTTCACTTTTTTTCCTTTTTCCTCCTTTTTTCCTCCGTTTTTCTCCCTTTTTCCCCTCAATTTTCCTCCTTTTTTTCCCTCCTTTTCACCCATTTTTCTCCTTTTTCCCCCCTTTTCTCCTTTTTCTCTCCCTTTTTTTTTCACTTTTTTCTCCTTTTTTTTCTCATTTTTTCCTATTTTTTCTCCCTTTTTTCCCTTTCTCAATTTTCTCCCCTTTCTTTCCCTTTTTCTCCCTTTTTTCCTCATTTCCCCCCATTTTCTCCCTTTTTCCCCATTTTTCTCCCATTTTTTCCTCCTTTTCACCCATTTTTCTCCTTTTTCCCCCCTTTTCTCCTTTTTCTCCCCCTTTTTTTCACTTTTTTCCTCCTTTTTTCTCCATTTTTCCTTTTTCCTCCTTTTTTACCTTTTTCTCCATTTTTCTCCTCTTTTTCTCCCTTTTCCCCATTTTTATCCTTTTTCTCTTCTTTTTCTCCCCTTTTTCTCCTTTTTTCTCCTCTTTTCCCCCATTTTTTTTCTCATATTTTCCCCCATTTTTCTCCATTTTCTCCTCTTTTTTCTCCTTTTTTCTCCCTTTTTTCTTCCTTTTTCTCCCTTTTTTCTCCACCTTTTCTCCTTTTTTCCTCCTTTTTTTCCCCTTTTCCTCTAATTTTTATCCATTTTCTCTTTTTCTCCCCTTTTCCTCCCATTTTCCTCCATTTTTCCTCTTTTTCTCCCTTTTTTCCTCCCATTTTTATCCATTTTTCTTCTTTTTCTCCTCTTTTTCTCCATTTTTCCTCTTTTTCTCCATTTTTTCCTCCTTTCTCCATTTTTCCTCCTTTCTTTCCACCTTTTTCCTCCATTTTTTCTCTCTTTTTCTCCTTTTTTTTTGGCATTTCTTCCCTTCTTCCCTTTTTTCTTCCCTTCTTCGTTCAAAATCTCCTTTTATTTTTTTGTGTCCTTTTTTCTTCTTTTTTTGCCCATTTTTTGTTCCGTTTTTCTTTTCCATCCCGTTCTGAGAATCGACTTTCATTGACTTTGGCATCGTGGGGGGGGGGGCGG
>NW_015439905.1:43396-47807 GCF_001577835.2 Coturnix japonica | reverse complement strand
CCACAGAAAGGAGGGGGGGGTCCCAGAGTTGTGGGGTGCACGAGAGACCCCGGAAAGGGGAGGGGGTCCCCGAGATATAGGGGGAACAGAGGGACCCCATAAAGTGGGGAGGGGTCCTAGGAGTTGTGGGGTGCACAGAGGGACCCTATAAATGGGGGGGGGATCCCAGAGTTGTGGGGTGCACAGATGGACCCTATAAATGAGGGGGGGATCCCAGAAATGTGGGGTGCAGAGGGGACCCCATAAAGGGGAAGGGGAGGGAGAGGGGGTCCCAGAGTTGTGGGGTGCACAGAGGGACCCCATAAAGTGGGGAGGGGTCCTGGAAATGTGGGGGGGTCCCAGGGCTGTGGGGTGCAGAGGGACCCTATAAGTGTGGAGGGTAGGGGTCCCAGAGTTGTGGGGTGCACAAAGAGGATCCCATAAAATGGGGAGGGGTCCCAAGGCTGTGGAGTGCAGCGGGGTCCCCATAAAGGTGAGGGAGGGGAAGAAGGGGGGGGTCCCAGAGCTGTGGGGTGCAGAGGGGAGACCCTATAAAGGGGAAGGGGAGGGAGGGGGGGTTCCCCGAGTTTTAGGGGGCACAGAGGGACCCCATAAAGTGGGGAGGGGTCCTGGAAATGTGGGGGGGTCCCAGGGCTGTGGGGGTGCAGAGGGGGCCCCATAAAGAGGAGGGGGTTTTAGGGTCCATAATGCCGGGGGTGGGGGGATCCCAGAGTTGTGGGGTACAGTCACCAGTGCAGCCCCCCCACCCAAATGGGGAGGGGGTCCCCTAATATTGGGGTGCTCAATGGAGGGGGGGGGACCTCTTCAAGGAGGGGGACCCCCGAGTATCGGTGTGCATGTGAGACCCCCCAGGTTTTGGGGTACCCAGGCACCCCATAAACGAGAGCGACCCCCAAGTTTGGGGGTTCAAACGGGGTCCTATTGGGGTCCATAAGGGCACCCAAGGAACAGTGAGGGGGGGTCCCTGAGTATCGGGGTGCAAATGGGACCCCCAGCAGCACCCCATAAACAAAGGGGGACCCCCCAGTTATGGGGCACACGAGGTACCTGGGCACCCCATAAAGGAGCGGGGCCCGAATTTCGGGGGCCACATGGGACCCCCACGTTATGGGGTGAGGATGGGACCCCATCAATGAAGGCGACCCCCGAGTCTGTGGGTCCAGACGTGACCCCATTAGGGTACTGAGAACACAGGGCACCCCATAAATAAGGGGGACCCCTGAGTTATGGGGTCCACGTGGAACCCTGAGTTTTGGGGTGCGCGAGAGACCCAGACACCCCACAAACGAGGGGGACCCCCGGATTTCGAGGTGCACATGGGACCCCCACCCGACTTATGGGGTGTAGATGGGACCGGGGCACCCCATAAATGAGGGGGACCCCCAACTTTTGGGGTACAGATGGGACCGGGCACCCCATATAGGTAAAGGGATCCCCTAATTGTGGGGGGCTGAAGACGTGGGGCAGCCCATAAATGGGGGGGGGTCGCTGACTTTTGGGGTACAAGTGGGGCCGGGGCACCCCATAAATGAGGGGGACCCCCAACTTTTGGGGTACAAATGGGACCGGGCACCCCATATAGGTAAAGGGATCCCCGAATTCTGAGGGGCTGAAGAACTGGGGGGACCCCATAAATGGGGGGGTCACCGACATTTGGGGTACAAATGGGGTCTGGGCACCCCATAAATGAGGGGGACCCCCAACTCTTGGGGGTACAGATGGGTCCGGGGCACTCCATAAATGAAGGGGACCCCCAAGTTTTGGGGTACAGGTGGGCCCAGGCACCCCATAAATAAGGGGGAATCCCAACATTTGGGGTACAAATAGGGCCAGGACACCCCATAAACGAGGGGGGGCCCCACATTTGGGGTCCATGTGGGTCCAGGATACCCAAGGAACAGCCTATGGGACCCCCCAAGTTTTGGGGTACACTTGGAACCAGGGTACCCCATATAGGAGAGGGACCCCCAACTTATGGGGCACAGATGGGACCCCCAAGACAGGAGGAGACCCCCACATTTGGCACCCACATGAGCCCAGGTCACCCCATAAACAAAAGGGATCCCCGACTTCTGGGGTCCACATGGGACCCCAGACTTGTTGGGGTCCATATTGGCCCAGGGTACCCCATAAACGAGTGAGACCCCCAACTTTTGTGTTCCATACGGGGCCCCCAACTTCTGGTACCCAAACACCCCATAAATACTGAGAGGACCCCTGACTTTTGGGGTACACGTGGGCCCAGGACACCCCATAAAGAAGGGAGACCCCCAAATATGGGGTCAACATGGGCCCAGGACACCCCATAAATGAGAGAGACCCCCCAACATGGGTCTTGGGCACCCTAGGAATAGTGAGGGGGGGTCCCTGAGTTTTGGGGTGCACATGGGAGCCCCGACTTATGGGATATATCTGTGCTCAGGACACCCCATAAAGGAGGAAGACCCACAAATATGGGATCAACATGGGCCCAGGACACCCCATACATGAGGGGCCCCCCAATTTTGGGGGTATATTTGAGCCCAGGACACCCCATAAAGGAGGAGGTCTTCAACTTTTGGGGTATATCTTGGACCAGGACACCCCATACATGAGGGGGACCCCAACTTTTGGGTTATATCTTGGCCCAGGACACCCCATAAAGGATGGATCCCCTCAAATTTGGGGTCCATATGGTCCCCAGACACCCCATAAATGAGGAGGACACCCCATAAATGAAGGGGACCCCCCAACTTTTGGGGTATATCTGGGCTCAGGACACCCCATAAATGAGGGGGGCACCCAATAAATGAGGAGGACCCCCAACTTTTGGGGTATATCTGGCCCCAGGACACCCCATAAANTGGGCTCAGGACACCCCATAAATGAGGGGGGCACCCAATAAATGAGGAGGACCCCCAACTTTTGGGGTATATCTGGCCCCAGGACACCCCATAAATGAGGGGGACACCCCATAACCGAAGTGGACTCCCAAATTCAGGCTCCACGTGGGCACAGATCACCCCATAACTGAGATGGACCCCCAAATTCGGGCTCCACATGGGCTCAGGACACCCCATAAGTGAGGGGGGCACCCCATAAATGAGGAGGACCCCCAACTTTTGGGGTATATCTGACCCCAGGACACCCCATAAATGAGGGGGACACCCCATAACCGAAGTGGAACCCCAAATTCAGGCTTCACGTGGGCACAGATCACCCCATAACTGAGATGGACCCCCAAATTCAGGCTCCACATGGGCTCAGGACACCCCATAAATGAGGGGGGCACCTAATAAATGAGGAGGACCCCCAACTTTTGGGGTATATCTGGCCCCAGGACACCCCATAAATGAGGGGGACACCCCATAACTGAGATGGACCCCCAAATTCAGGCTCCACATGGGCTCAGGACACCCCATAACCAAAGTGGACCCCCAAATTCAGCCTCCATCGGGTCTCAACACACCCCACAACCACAGGACCCCCCTACCTTCCCATTATCCACCCAGACCCCCCCTTTTCCTCTCCCCATCACCCCCTCTACCCCCAACACCCCCTTTAATCTACCCCCCAGTCCCCCTACCCCACCTCCCTCCTCGGGGTGACCCCAAAGACCCCCCCCCTAAATCTCAAGCCCTGAGGCTTCCCGCAGCCGCCGGGGCTCCTTTGAAGCACGCGGACTCGTAGTGCTTGTTGAGGTAGGACTTGAGGGCGAAGGTTTTGCTGCATCTCTTGCACTTGAAATGCTTGAAGGCCGAGTGGGTCTGCATGTGAGCGCGGAGGTTGGAGCGGTCGGCGAAGGCCTTCCCGCAATGGGCGCAGCCGAAAGGCTTCTCCCCGGTGTGCGAACGCATATGACCCTGCAGCAACCAGGGCCTGCTGAAGGCTTTGCCGCACACGTCGCATTTGTGCTTCAGGTCGTGGGTCAAGAGGTGCATGGCCATGGCGGGCATGGAGACGTAAACCTTGCCGCAGGTCGGGCATTTCTTGGCCATTTTGCTATCCAGGCTGCGGTGGGTCTGTTTGTGGCGGCTGAGGTTGGAGGAGGTGGCGTAAGTTTTACCGCATTCGCCGCAGGCGTGACGTTGTCTTGGGGGTCTGGGGGCTCCTTGGGGGCTGCTGGAGCCGTTGGGGGTTTTACGGCGCGAGCGGCCGTCGGTGATGAAGAAGGAATCGACGGCGTAACCTTCGCTGACGGCGGCGTCGCCGTTGATGTAACCGCCGGTCAACGCGGAGCGGGGGCTGTCGGGGGGGTCCGAGTCGGAGGCGCCGTAGTCGGCCCCGCGGCTCGGGGGGTAAAGGGAGGTGGGAGATGGGACCTTCAGGGGGTCCGAGGTGTCAGCGGAGCCGGGGTACGAGCTGGGGGCTATGTAGTCTGTGAGGTAGGGGGCTGGAAGGGAAGGGAGGGGGGTTATAATGGGGGCTATGT
>NW_015439905.1:37665-38498 GCF_001577835.2 Coturnix japonica | reverse complement strand
GGGGCTTATAAGGGGGGCAGGTAGTAACTGGGGTAGGGGGCTGTGGGGGAAAGGAGGGGGTTATAATGGGGGTCATGTAGGCAGAGAGGTAGGGGAGGAGGTTACAATGGGGCCATGTAGTCTGCGAGGTAGGGGGCTGTGGGGGAAAGGGGGGCTATGAGGGTGTGGGGGTGACAGGTGGGGGGAATGGGGGGCAGCTGGGGGACATGGGGACACAAGGAAACACAATGGCACCCATGGGATCCCAACAGTACCAATACAAAACCAATGGCACCCACATAAAGACAATGGCACCTATGGGACCCCAATGGCACCTGTGGGACCCCAGTGACACCCAAGAAAAACCAATGGCAGCCACAGAAACGCAATCGCACCCATGGGACCCCAACAGCACACACACAAACCAATGGCACCCATGGGACCCCAACAGCACCCACACAAACCCAATGGCACCCATGGGACCCCAACAGCACCCACACAAACCAATGGCACCCATAGAAAGCTGATGGCTCCCATAGGACCCCAATGGCACCCATAGGACCCCAATGTCACCCATAGGACCCCAGTGGCACCCAAACAAACCGAATGGCAGCCACAGAAACCCAATGGCACCCATGGGACCCTAACAGCACACACACAAACCCAATGGCACCCACACAAACCCAATGGCACCCATGGGACCCCAATGGCACCCACACAAACCCAATGGCACCCATAGAAAGCTGATGGCTCCCATAGGACCCCAATGGCACCCGTGGGACCTCAACAGCACACAAGCAAACCCAATGGAACCCACATAAAGCCAATGGCACCCATAGGACCCCAATGGCACC
>NW_015439905.1:35132-37635 GCF_001577835.2 Coturnix japonica | reverse complement strand
TGGGATCCCAACAGCACCCACACAAACCAATGGCACCCATGGGACCTCAATGGCACCCACACAAACCCAATGGCACCCATAGAAAGCCAATGGCTCCCATAGGACCCCAATGGCACCCGTGGGACCTCAACAGCACACACACAAACCCAACAGCACACACAGAAGCCCAATGGCACCCATGGGTCCCCAATGGCACCCACACAACCCAGTGGCACCCACAGAAAGCTGATGGCTCCCATGAGACCCCAATGGTACCCATGGGACCCTAACAGCACGCACACAAACCCAATGGCACCCATGGGACCTCAACAGCACACACACAAACCCAATGGCACCTACAGAAAGCCAATGGCACCCTTAGGTCCCCAATGGCACCCACACAACCCAGTGGCACCCACAGAAAGCTCATGGCTCCCATAAGACCCCAATGGTACCCATGGGACCCTAACAGCACCCACACAAACCCAATGGCACCCATGGGACCCCAACAGCACACACATAAAGCCAATGGCACCCAGAGTAAGCCAATAGAAGCCATGGAACCCCAATGGCACCCGTGGGACCCCAGCAGCACCCACACAAACCCAAAGGCACCCATGGGGCCACAACAGTAACCACAAAAACCCAATGGCTCCCACAGGAACCAGATGGCACCCATGGGACCCTAACGGCACCTACACAAACCCAAAGGAACCCATGGGACCTTAACAGCACACACACAAATCCAATGGTACCCACAGAAAGCCAATGGCACCCATGGGCCCCTAATGGCACCCACACAAACCCAACGGCACCCACACAAACCCAATGGCACACATGGGACCCCAAATGGCACCCATGGAATCCCAATGGCACCCATGGGACACCAATGACACCCATGGGATCCCAATGGCTCTCACACAAACCCAATAGCACCCATGGCACCCCAACGGCACCCATACAAACCCAATGACACCCATGAGACCCCAATGGCACCTATGGGACCCCAATGGCACCCACACAACCCCAGTGACACCCATGGGACCCCAATGGCACCCATGGGATACCAATGGCACCTATGGGATCCCAATGGAACCCACACAAACCCAATAGCACCCATGGGACCCCAACAGCACCCACACAAACCCAATGGCACCCCAATGGCACCTATGGGATCCCAATGGCACCCACACAACCCCAGTGACACCCATGGGACCCCAATGGCACCCATGGCATACCAATGGCACCCACATAACCCCAATGGCACCCATGGGATACCAATGGCACCTATGGGATCCCAATGGAACCCACACAAACCCAATAGCACCCATGGGACCCCAACGGCACCCACACAAACCCAATGGCACCCATGGGACCCCAATGGCACCCACACAATCTCAATGGAACCCATGGGACCCCAACAGCACCCACACAACCCCAACAGCGCCCATAGGACCCAATGGCACCCATGGGACCCCAATGGCACTCACACAACCCCCATGGCACCCATGTGACCTCAATGGGACCCATGTGACCCCAATGGCACTGACACAACCCCAATGGCACCCATAGGACCCCAATGGCACCCATGGGACCCCAACGGCACCCACACAAACCCAATGGAACCCACAAAACCTCAATGGCACCTGTGGGAACCCAATGGCATATACACAAACCCAATGGCACCCATGGGACCCCAGTGGCACCCACACAAACCCAACGGCAGCCATGGGACCCCAATGGCACCCACACAAACCCAATGGAACCCACACAACCTCAATGGCACCCATGGGACCCCAATGGCATACACACAAACCCAATGGCACCCATGGGACCCCAGTGGCACCCACACAAACCCAACGGCACCCATGGGACCCCGATGGCACCCACATGACCTTGGTGGCACCTACATGACCTTGGTGGCATCCACATGACCTTGATGGCACCCACATGACCTTGGTGGCACCCAACATGACCTTGGTGGCACCTACATGACCTTGATGGCACCTACATGACATTGATGGCACCTACATGACATTGATGGCACCCAACATGGCCTTGGTGGCACCCAACATGACATTGATGGCACCCACATGACCTTGGTGGCACCCACATGACCTTGGTGGCACCTACATGACCTTGATGGCACCTACATGACATTGATGGCACCTACATGACCTTGGTGGCACCTACATGACCTTGATGGCACCTACATGACATTGATGGCACCCAACATGACCTTGGTGGCACCCACATGACCTTGATGGCACCCACATGACCTTGGTGGCACCCAACATGACCTTGTTGGCACCTACATGACCTTGGTGGCACCCAACATGACCTTGGTGGCACCTACATGACCTTGGTGGCACCCAACATGACCTTGATGGCACCTACATGACCTTGGTGGCACCCACATGACATTGGTGGCACCCAACATGACCTTGGTGGCACCTACATGACATTGATGGCACCCACATGACCTTGGTGGCACCCAACATGACCTTGGTGGCACCTACATGAC
>NW_015439905.1:33877-34805 GCF_001577835.2 Coturnix japonica | reverse complement strand
GATCTTGGTGGCACCCACATGACCTTGGTGGCCCCTACATGACCTTGATGGCACCTACATGACCTTGATGGCACCTACATGACCTTGATGGCACCCACATGACCTTGGTGGCCCCTACATGACCTTGGTGGCCCCTACATGACCTTGATGGCACCTACATGACCTTGATGGCACCTACATGACCTTGATGGCACCCACATGACCTTGGTGGTACCTACATGACCTTGGTGGCACCCAACGTGACCTTGGTGGCACCTACATGACCTTGGTGGCACCTACATGACCTTGGTGGCACCTACATGACATTGATGGCACCCACATGACCTTGGTGGCACCTACATGACCTTGATGGCACCTACATGACCTTGGTGGCACCCACATGACCTTGTTGGCACCTACATGACCTTGTTGGCACCTACATGACCTTGGTGGCACCCAATGTGACATTGATGGCACCCAACATGATCTTGGTGGCACCTACATGACCTTGGTGGCACCTACATGACCTTGATGGCACCCACATGACCTTGATGGCACCCAACATGACCTTGATGGCACCTACATGACCTTGATGGCACCCAATGTGACCTTGATGGCACCTACATGACCTTGATGGCACCTACATGACCTTGGTGGCACCTACATGACCTTGATGGCACATACATGACCTTGATGGCACCTACATGACCTTGGTGGCACCCAACATGACATTGGTGGCACCTACATGACCTTGATGGCACCTACATGACCTTGGTGGCACCTACATGACCTTGGTGGCACCCAACATGACATTGATGGCACCTACATGACCTTGGTGGCACCTACATGACCTTGATGGCACCCAACATGACCTTGGTGGCACCCAACATGACCTTGATGGCACCTACATGACCTTGATGGCACCCAACATGACCTTGGTGGCACCCAA
>NW_015439905.1:25402-26352 GCF_001577835.2 Coturnix japonica | reverse complement strand
GATGGCACCCAACATGACCTTGGTGGCACCCAACATGACCTTGATGGCACCTACATGACCTTGATGGCACCCAACATGACCTTGGTGGCACCCAATATGACCTTGATGGCACCTACATGACCTTGATGGCACCTACATGACCTTGGTGGCACCCACATGACCTTGATGGCACCTACATGACCTTGATGGCACCTACATGACATTGGTGGCACCCACATGACCTTGATGGCACCCAACATGACCTTGGTGGCACCCAATATGACCTTGGTGGCACCTACATGACATTGATGGCACCTACATGACCTTGGTGGCACCCAACATGACCTTGATGGCACCTACATGACCTTGATGGCACCTACATGACCTTGGTGGCACCTACATGACCTTGATGGCACCTACATGACATTGGTGGCACCTACATGACCTTGATGGCACCTACATGACCTTGGTGGCACCTACATGACCTTGATGGCACCCAACATGACCTTGATGGCACCTACATGACCTTGATGGCACCTACATGACACTGATGGCACCCACATGACCTTGATGGCACCCACATGACCTTGATGGCACCTACATGACCTTGGTGGCACCTACATGACCTTGGTGGCACCCAAACATGACATTGGTGGCACCCAGATATGACCTTGATGGCACCCAATGTGGTGGCACCTACATGACCTTGATGGCACCCAGATATGACCTTGGTGGCACCCAACATGACCTTGATGGCACCCAATGTGGTGGCACCCATGTCTCCATTGCCACCTATGTGTCCCCAGTGTCACCCAAACATGCCCTTGGTGGCACCCAACATGACCTTGGTGGCACCCAAATATGACCTTGGTGGCACCTAAACGTGACCTTGGTGACATCCACATCCCCTGTGCCACCCTGCTCTGTCCCTGTCCCCCCCCCCTTGTCCCCTGTCCCACTCCTTGTCCCCC
>NW_015439905.1:20979-25377 GCF_001577835.2 Coturnix japonica | reverse complement strand
TGATCTCTGCCCTACTGACCTTGATAGGCACCTTAATGACCTTGATGCAACCACAATTGACCTTGATTGCACCCCACATGACTTGGTGGCTACGCTTACATGCCGTTGGTGGCACCAACGGTGCCCTTCGTGGCACTTACGATTGACCTTTGGTGCACATACTGCACCTTGGTGGACCTACGATGACTTGATTGGCACCACTGACCTTTGGGTGGCACCTACATGACCTGATTGGCACCTACTATGACTTGGTGGCACCACAATTGACCTTGTTGGACCTACATTTGACCTTGGTAGGCCTACATGACTGGTGGCACCAAATGTGACAATTGAGTGGCACCAACATGAATCTTTGGTGGCACTTACATACCGTTGGTGGCACGCTACATGGACCTTGATGGCACACTATGTACTTGATGGCAACTCCAACATGACCTTGATGATGGCACCTACATGAAACCTTGATGGTCACAATTGTACCTTGATGCCCTACATGAACCTTGGATCGGCACTTAATCATTGACCTTTGGTGGCACTGACCGGTATGGACTTGATGGCACCATACCGATGGACCTATGATCGGCGGGCGGTACATTGACCTTGGTGGTACCAATTAGACTCATGTGGTGGTGGCAACCGTGACATGACCTTGATGGCACCTTGACAATGACCTGGTGGTGGCACCTTACAATGACCCTTGGTGGCAGTACCCACAACATGACCTTTAGACTGGCACCCTACGATGAACGCTTTGTGGCACTACATACCTTATGGCAGCCCAACATACCTTTGGTGCGGCGCATCCAACGCATGACCTTGATTTGGCACCTACATTTGACCTTTGATGGCACCCAACATACCCTTGGTGGCACCCAATATGACCTCTGATTGGCACCTACATGACCTTAGATGGACCTTACATGACCTTACTGGTGGCACCCACAGGACCCTTGATGGACCTAACAATGACTTGGACTCGGCACTTACGATGACATTGGTGGCCGCCCACCATGGAACTTGGCTTGTGGAGCACGGTTAACAAACTGATGCACTTTGCCACTGGTGAGGCACCAATATGGAACCTTTGGATCTGCATCCCTACATTGACGCATTGATTAGAGGCCGTTCACTTCGATCACTTGGTGGCAACACAACATGACTCTCACGCTTTGAAGTTTGGTCACGTTCAAAGACGCTTGAGTTATCGCAGACCCTCTACTCATTGAGCCCGTTGGTTGCGCAACCTACGAGTATGGGTACGCCATCTTTGAATGCGTCCACCTTACCCAGATGACATTGGATGGGCACTACTACCTTTGATGGACACCGTACATGACCTTGAGGGGTTGGCCCCATACAGCGAACTCTTGATAGTGGACAATGCGCACTCGATGAGCATGCCTTGAAACTCCTTGAGTGGCACCCTACATGACCTTATGATGGACCTACCAACATGACCATGTGGCGCACCCACTAGCAATTGACGTCCTCTGATGGTCGACCCACGATGACCTTCGATGTGGCACCCACCAGATTGACCTTGTCGTTCGCGTGGCACCTACATGACCTTGGTGGACCCAAACATGACCATTTTGGTGGCACCCCAAGATTATGACCTTTGATGGCACCAACTGTGGTACACGGGTGACCGTTGAAATGCGCACCCAGATATGACCTTGGTCGGCCCAAACATTGACCCTTGATGGCACCATTCCGGTGGCACCATTGTCTCCATTGCACCTATGTTGTCTCCCACAGTAGTGTCACCCAAAAATGCCCTGGTGTGCACCTCCAACGATTGCCTGGGTGTGCTACCCAAATATGACTTTGAGTGCACCTAAGCGTGACCATTTGGTGATCGATCTCAGCATCCCCTGTGCACCATTGCTCGTCGGTGGCTCGTCCCCCCCTTGTCCCCTGTCCCACTCCTTGTCCCCCAATCCTGATCTCTGTATCCCCACCCCTTGTCCCTTTGCTCCCCAGCCGTGTGCGGTGTGGGAGCGCGGGCTGAGTGGCGTCCGAGGTCCCGCGCGGTCTGGTGTGGCGGCGCGCGTGCGGCCCTGGTGTGGCGCCGCGTTGGCAGCGTTCGCTGTGCCGCGCGGGCAAAGTGCTGCATCTTCTTGTTGCCGCGGGCCCTCTGGTCCTCCATTCAGCTTGTTCGCCGCTTTTGTCCCTCGTGTTGTGATTGTTCCCCCTATTGGATCCTCCTTGTATGTTGATGTGCTTTCCTGGTTATGTATTTGTCTCTTCAGGTCCCTCGTCTCCCCCCCTTGTCCGCTGTCCCCACTCGTGTGGTGTCTGTCACCCTTGTCCCTACTGTTTCCCCTTTTCCACCTGTCCCACTCTGTTGTCTCCGTCCCCCCTTTGTCCCCACCCATCTCTGTCCCCTTCCTGTGTCCCCCCCGTTCCCATCTTTGTCCCCCCCTTGTCCCGTGGGGTCCCGAGCTCTGTTTCCCTGTCCCGATCCTTATCCACCACCATCCCATCTCTGTCCCCCCCCCGCGTCCCTTGTCCGCACTGTTGTTGTCCCCCTATCCCCAACCCATCCCTGTCCCACTCCTGTATGTCCCATCCCCTTAGTCCCTTTAGCATGTGTCCCACTCTTATGATCCACCAGTGTGGATGTCGGTGGGTCCCCAACCCCTGCCCGACCCAATATTCCTCCATCCCCATTTCCTCTGTCTCCCCTAATGCCCCACTCTTTTTGTGTCCGTCTGTGTGTGGGTCCCCCGTCCCCCACCCTGCCCCAAATCCCATCCGCCCCCTTGTCCCTTGTCCACTCTTGTCCCCATTCCTCCCCTTGCCCTCTTCCCTGCCCCCTTATATTCTTCCCCCTCCTGTGCCCTCCCTCCCCTTGTCCCCTGTTCCTCATCCCTTGTCCCACTCCTTGTCCCCTGTCCCTTGTGCCTTGTGCCTTGTTCCTTGTCCCCTTGTCCCCTGTCCCTCCCCTCCCCCATCCTTCATCCTTGTCCTCTGCCCCCCACTCTTTGTGCCCTGTCCCACCCCAGCCCCAGTCCTTCACCCGTTGTCCCCTTGGCCCATTCTTTGTCCCCTCTCCCACCCCCGTCCCCCTCCCCTTGTCCCCTGTCCCACTCCTTGTCCCCATCCTTCATCCCTTATCCCCTTGGCCCCAGTCTGTTGTCCCCCTTGCCCATGTCCCTTGTCCCCTCTCCCATCCCTTGTCCCCTCTCCCTTGTCCCTTCATCCCCTTCCCATGTCCCTTATCCCCTTCCCCCGTCCCCTCTCCCTTGTCCCTTATCCCCTCTCCTGTTTCTTGTCCCCTCCCCATGTCCCTTGTCCCCTCCCCTTATCCCTTGTCCCCTTTCCCTGTCCCTTATCCCCTCCCCATGTCCCTTGTCTCCTCTCCCATCCCTTGTCCCCTTCTCCGTGTCCCTTGTCCCCCTCTCCCTTGTCCCTTATCCCCTTACCCCGTCCCTTATCACCTCCCCATGTCCCTTGTCCCCTCTCCCATCCCTTGTCCCCTCTCCCATCCCTTGTTCCCTTCCTGTGTCCCTTGTCCCCTCTCCCTCTGTCCCTTATCCCCTTACCCTGTCCCTCATCATCTCCCCGCATCCCTTGTCCCCTCCCCATGTCCCTTGTCCCCTCTCCCCTGTCCCTAATCCCCTTACCCCATCCCTTATCACCTCCCCATGTCCCTTGTCCCCTCTCCCCTGTCCCTTGTCCCCTTATCCAGTCCATTATCACCTCCCCGTGTCCCTTGTCCCCTCCCCATGTCCCTTATCCCCTTCCCCCATCCCCTCTCCGGTGTCCCCTTGTCCCTTGTCCCCCCGTCCTTGACCTCTGTCCCCAAACCCCCATCAACCCCACCCATCCCTGTCCCTTATCCCTGTGCCACCCTGCTCCCTTGTCCCCAGTCCCCTCCATCTCCTCCCCATTCCCCCTCCCCTTTCCCTCACCCCCTGCTCCACATCCCTCATCCCCACGATCCCCTTGTCCCCATCGTCCTCTCTTTGTCCCCTGTCCTCGCAGTGCCCTTGTCCCCTGTCCCCACACTCCCCTTGTCCCCTGCCCCATCTTTTGTCCCTTTGCCACCCTTGTTCCCTGTCCCTGCTCCCCCCGCCACCTTTGTCACCTCATCCCCTGTCCCCATCCCTTGTCCCCATCCCTTCTCCCCATCCCCATCCCTTGTCCCCATCCCTTGTCCCCGTCCCCATCCCCATCCCTGTCCCCCTCTCTGTCCCCATCCCTGTCCCCACTGTTGTCTCCATCTCCATCCCCGTCCCCATCCCTTGTCCCCGTCCCCATCTCCATCCCTGTCCCCATCCCTTGTCCCCGTCCCCATAGCCATCATGTCCCCATCCCTGTCCCCATCCCTGTCCCCATCTCCATCCCTGTCCCCATCCCCATCCCTTGTCCCTGTCCCCATCCCCATCCCTG
>NW_015439905.1:18307-19375 GCF_001577835.2 Coturnix japonica | reverse complement strand
AGGGTTTGTCACGGCGGGGCCGGGGGGGGGGGGGGGGGGGGGGGGGGGGGTGCAACAAAGGCCGAACGGAGCGGAGCCTGATGTGTGGGGCAGAGCCTGATGTGTGGGGCAGAGCCGTGTGGGGCAGAGCCGTGTGGGGCAGAGCCGAGCGGGGCTCAGCGCTTGTCCTTGAACTTGGCTCCGGCAGACAAAAGGAGCGGTGGGGATGGTGGGGATGGTGGGGATGGTGGGGATGGTGGGGATGGTGGGGATGGTGGGGATGGTGGGGATGGGGATGGCCCGGCTCGGCCCGGCCCGGCTCGGTTCGCTCCAATGAGCAGCACGGAGGAATGCGGCAGGCCCGGCTCACCGCGTCCCGCTTAAGCCCAACAGAACCCAGCAGAACCCAAGACGACCCAACAGAACCCAACAGAACCCAATTCAACACAATGATGGAACCCAGCAGAACCCAACCGGACCCTTTCTGGCTTGGTCCGACCGGCTCCATCAACCCCCCCCCCCCATCCGACCCCCGGTTCCCCGTCGCCCCGTACCCTTCTCGTGCAGCCGGGAGCCGAATTCCGCCCGGGCTCTGCCGTACGGAGCGTCAAGGCCGGCGGGGAAGTCATCGATCTTCACCTTCTTCACCAGGAAGGATCTGGGCATGGTTCCGCTCCGAACCCACCGAGCCCCGGCCCGGCCCGGCCCGGCCCGGCCCCGGTAGCACAAAGACCCCCGGGGGGTCGTCGGGGATGAGGGGGGGGAGTCCCTCCTTTATGGCTTTGTGCGGCCGATTCTTCCCAGCGCCGGCCCGGAGCCGCCGCCGCCTCCGAGCGTTCGCGCCCGGAGGCTCCCGGCGGCTCCCGGCAGCGGCTCAGCCCCGGCCCCACCGCCGCCGCCGAGCTGGGGCATGGACCGGGGGCGGCGGCAACCGGGGGGCGGTGCTGGGGAGGGGGCGGCGGAGGAGGAGGAGGAGGAGGTGGAGAGCTTCGCCGTTCAGCACCGCGAGGCGGCGGACAGCTCCCGGCGCTGCGCCTCGTTCAGCACTGGAGAGTGGGGACAGCTCCGTTCAGCACCGGACAGCTCCCC
>NW_015439905.1:10873-14507 GCF_001577835.2 Coturnix japonica | reverse complement strand
GGTCGGTATCGGGAGGGTTGCTCCAGGTGGGGGTGGCGTTCTGGACGTTCAGATCGGGGGGGGAGCTGTTCAGTATTGGGGGGGAGGTTCTGTTACTTTCCGGTGCGGGTTTTAGCTTGGGGGGGGGTAGGAGATCACAGGGTTGTCCCCGCTCCGGGGGAGTGTCAGCTGCTGGGGGGGTCGCTCCGTTCATGGGGGGCCAATCAGCTGCTGGGGGGTCAGCTCATTTCCGGGGGGCAATCAGTTCTGGGGGGTTTCAGTCGCGGTAGTCGGCGTGGGGCATCATGCTTGCTGGGGGGGTCGAGCTTTCCTTCCATGGTGGGGAGTTCAGTTTCCTTCGGGGGGGTCAGGTCCAGAGTGTTCGCTCCACTCTTGGGGGGTTTCAGTCTTCGGTAGAAATCAGCTTCGGGGGGTTCTGGTTCTGGTTGTGTTGGGGGAGGTCAGCTCGCTGAGTGGGGGGTTCAGCTTCTGGGGGGGCGTTCGTCCGTTCGGGTTGGTTTTCATCGGCCTCATCAGGCTGCGTTCGGAGGCGATGGGAGCTCCGGAACTCAGTCTCTGGCAAGTCAGCCTGGGACGCTCCCGGACTCGAGCTGCGTTCAGCCTGGGACAGCTCCCGGGAGTCCGCCTGCGTTTTTCGACTGGACGCTCCCGGAGTCAGCGCTGCGTTCAGCATGGGACGCTCTCGAGTCAGTTGCGTTCAGCACTGGACAGCTCCCGGACTCAGCGCTGCGTTCAGCACTGGACAGCTCCCGGACTCAGCGCTGCGTTCAGCACTGGACAGCTCCCGTGGTGGGGGGGGTCATTTCCAGATCTTATCTCATTGGGGGGGGGGGTGTTGATCTGCCTGGTTGGGGGTCTGGGGGGGGGGTCTACCAGTCCCTTATTATTTGCCTGGCAGGGGGAGAGGGGGGTGCTCCTGCGCTTCGGCGCCCCGTGTGAGCGTCCGTCGGGTTAGTCGGCCTTTTATAAAAGAGCAGTGGGGGTTGTTGTTGGGGGGGGGGGGGGAGCTTAAAGTGGGGGGGGTGGGCATGAAGGAGGGGTCTTTGGGGACACCGTGGAGATGGGGGAGGGGGAATTTGGGGGGGGTGCAGGGATTCCCTCCCCCCTCCTACCATGGAACGGAAGAGAAGGGAACCCCCCCCCCCCCCCCCCAATTGATTATGGGCTTCTAAGGGGCAGGGGAGTTGGGAACCCCCCTTAATGTTATGGGGTTAGGGACCCCCCATCTTCTTGGTGTGGGGTTTTGGGGGTGGGGGGTTGGGGGGGAAGGTGGGACCCCCCCTCCATTTGCCTAGGGAAGTTATAGAGGGACCCCCCACCCCCATTGTTATGGGGATTCTAAGGGGGGGCAGGGGAGGTTGGGACCCCTTATGGCTTATGGGGTGGCGGCCCCCCCCTCCATCATTGGTTTGGGGGTGTTTGGGTGGGGATGGAGGGAGTGGGACCCCCCCCCCCCCCCTCCATCTCCATAGGGAAACGTTAGAGGGACCCCCCTTGGTCTATGGGGATTTTAGGGGCAGGGGAAGGTTGGGACCCCCCCCCTAATGGTTTATGGGGTAGGGCCCCCCATCCGTTCTTGGTTATGGGGTATTTGGGGATGGGGGGTTGGAGGGGGAAGTGGGCGCCCCACTCATCCTCCATAGGGACACGTTGAGCGGAACCCCCCCCTTGGTTTGCGGAATTTAAGGGGCAGGGGAAGTTGGGACCCCCCCTATGGTTATGGGGTGAGGGACCCCCCCCATCCTTCATTGGTTATGGGGGTATTTGGGGTGGAGGGGGGGTAAGGGGAAAGTGGGGACCCCCTCCATCCTCCTAGGGAAACGTTAGAGGGACCCCCCCCCCCCCCATTGTTAATGGGGATTCTAAGGGGGGGCAGGGGGAGGTTGGGACCCCCCCCTTAATGGTTATGGGGTGGAGGACCCCCCCCCATCCTTCATTGGTTATGGGGTGTTTGGGTGGGGGGGGAGGGAGCGAGTGGGACCCCCCCTTTGATTATCAATTTGATGTGTGATATATGGGACCCCCCCTTCATTTAAGGGGGGGAAGTGGATGGAGGACCCCAAAAAACCAATTTGTTATATTGGTATGGAGGGGATGTATATAGGACCCCCATTCATTATATGGGGGGGAGATGAAATGGAGACCCCCCCCCGCACGGTTTCATTGATGTGGAGATAATGGGAACCCCCCCTTCATTATAAAGGGATGGGGGGCGAAGGTAAAGTGGGACCCCCCCATCCTCTATATGGGGGGTGGGGAGGTGGATGCGGACCCCCTATTGTTATATCATTGAAAGGAGGGGATAATGGACCCCCCCATATTATGTGGGGGGGGTGGATGAGACACCCCCCATGATTTATCGTTGAATTGGGAGGGAGATAATGGGACCCCCCCCATTCATTATATGGGGGGGGGATGGATGGAGACCCCCCCCTATTGATTATCATTGAATGGGAGGGAGATAATAGGACCCCCCCCATCATTATATGGGGGGGGAGATGAATGGAGACCCCCCCCCGCAACTGATTATCATTGAATGGGAGATAATGGGACCCCCCCCCCTTCATTATAAGGGGGGGGAAGATGGATGGAGACCCCCCCCCGCAACTGATTATCATTCAATGGGAGGGAGATAATGGGTAATGGGACCCCCCCCTTCATTATAAGGGGGGGGAGGATGGATGGAGACCCCCCCCCCATTGATTATCATTGAATGGGAGATAATGGGACCCCCCCCTTCATTATAAGGGGGGGGGGGCGAAGGTAAAGATGGGACCCCCCCCCATCGTTATATAGGGGGGGGTGGGGGGAGGATGGATGGAGACCCCCCCCCTATTGATTATCATTGAATGGGAGGGAGATAATGGGACCCCCCCCATTCATTATATGGGGGGGGGGATGAATGGAGACTCCCCCCCGCATTGATTATCATTGAATGGGAGATAATGGGACCCCCCCCTTCATTATAAGGGGGGGGGGGCGAAGGTAAAGATGGGACCCCCGCCCCCATCGTTATATGGGGGGGGTGGGGGGAGGATGGATGGAGACCCCCCCCCAATTGATTATCATTGAAAGGGAGGGAGATAATGGGACCCCCCCCTTCATTATAAGGGGGGGGGGGCGAAGGTAAAGATGGGACCCCCCCCCATCCTTATATAGGGGGGGGTGGGGGGAGGATGGATGCAGACCCCCCCCCCCATTGATTATCATTGAATGGGAGGGAGATAATAGGACCCCCATCATTATGTGGGGGGGGAGATGGATGGAGACCCGCCCCCCATTGATTATCATTGAATGGGAGATAATGGGACCCCCCCCTTCATTATAAGGGGGGGGAGGATGGATGGAGACCCCCCCCAATTGATTATCATTAAATGGGAGGGAGATAATGGGACCCCCCCCATTCATTATATGGGGGGGGGGATGGATGGAGACCCCCCCCCCTATTGATTATCATTGAAAGGGAGGGAGATAATGGGTAATGGGACCCCCCCCTTCATTATAAGGGGGGGGGGGCCGAAGGTAAAGATGGGACCCCCGCCCCCATCGTTATATGGGGGGGGTGGGGGGAGGATGGATGGAGACCCCCCCCCCCAATTGATTATCATTGAATGGGAGGGAGATAATGGGACCC
>NW_015439905.1:7630-9104 GCF_001577835.2 Coturnix japonica | reverse complement strand
GTGGAGGCGCGTGCAAGGGGGGAGTGTGCAAGGAGGGAGCGCACAAGGGTGGAGTGTGTGCAAGGAGAGAGTGTGCAAGGGGGGAGCGTGCAAGGAGGGAGTGTGCAAGGGGTGGCTGTACAAGAGGGGGAAGTGTGTGAGGGAGTGTGCAAGGAAGCAGTGCGCAAGAGTGGAGTGTGTGCAAGGAGAGAGTGTGCAATGATGGAGTGTGCAAGGAAAGAGTGTGCAAGGGGAGAGTGTGCAAGGGGAGAGTGTGCAAGGGGAGATGTGCTTGGGGGAGTGTGCAAGGGGAGAGTGTGCAAGAGGGGGATGTTTGCAAGGGGAAAGTGCAAGGGGGGTTGTACAAGAGGGGGATGTGTGTGAGGGAGTGTGCAAGGGGGGAGTGTGCAAGGGGAGGTGAGTGTAGAGGTGTGAGTGCACACCGCATGCATGGATCGGTGTGTGAGTGTGGCACGTGTGAGCGTGCAAGGCGTGCAGGAGTGTGCAAGGAGCTGTGTGCACAGCGTGCATGGATGGGTGTGTGCACATGTGAGTGTGCAAGTGGGCGTGTGCACCACGTCTATGGATTAGCGTGTGTTTGAGGCACATATGAGTGTGCAAGGGGAGGAGTATATAAGGGGATGAGTGTGAATAGGTGTGTGAGCACACTAGTGTGAGTGTGCCCTACAGTCACAGATCAGTGTGAGTGTGTATGGAGAGGTGTGAGTGTGCAAGGCACGCAGGAGTGTATGGCAGTGCGAGTGTGCAAGGGGCTGAGTGTGCATCACTTGCACGGATCAGTGTGTGTATGTGTGTTATGAGTGTGCAAGGCGTGAGGGACTGTGCAAGAGGGTGAGTGTGCACAAGGGATGCGAGGGTGCACCTTGTCTGTATTAGTGTGCGTCACAGTGTGTCCCCAGACCCCATAATGTCCCCACACCCCATAATATCCATAGACCCCATAATGTCCCTGTGATCTCATAACATCCCCAGACCCCATAATGTCCCTGTGATCCCATAATATCCCCCTGTCCCCATAACATCCCCAGACCCCATAATGTCCCCATATCCCATAATGACCCAAGACCCCATAATGTCCCCAGACCTCGTAATATCCCCCATATCCCATAACATCCCCAGACCCCATAATGTCCCCAGATCCCATAATGTCCCCTGTCCCCACAATGTCCCCAGACCCCATAACATCCCCAGACCCCATAATGTCCCCAGACCCCATAATATCCCCCAGACCCCATAATGTCCCTGTGATCCCATAACATCCCCAGACCCCATAATGTCACCAGACCCCATAATGTCCCCATAATGTCCCCATATTCCATAATATCCCCCTGTCCCCACAATATCCCCAGACCCCATAACATCCCCAGACCCCATAATGCCCCAAGACCCCATAATGTCCCCAGACCTCGTAATATCCCCCAGACCCCATAATGTCCCCAGACCCCATAATATCCCCCAGACCCCATAATGTCCC
>NW_015439905.1:6289-7543 GCF_001577835.2 Coturnix japonica | reverse complement strand
TCCCCATACCCCATAATGTCCCCAGACCCCATAATGTCCCCCATACCCCATAATATCCCCAGATCCCATAATGTCCCCATACCCCATAATGTCCCCACACCCCATAATATCCCCCATACCCCATAATATCCCCAGATCCCATAATGTCCCCAGACCCCATAATGTCCCCAATACCCCATAATGTCCCCATATCCCATAACATCCCCAGACCCCATAACATCCCCATATCCCATAATGTCCCCAGACCCCATAATATCCCCATGATCCCATAATATCCCCCAGACCCGATAACATCCCCAGACCCCATAATGTCCCCAGACCCCATAACATCCCCAGACCCCATAATGTCCCCAGACCCCATAATGTCCCCAGACCCCATAATATCCCCAGACCCCATAATGTCCCCAGACCCCATAATGTCCCCATATCCCATAACATACCCAGACCCCATAATGTCCCCAGACCCCATAATGTTCCCATGATCCCATAACATCCCCAAGACCCCATAATGTTCCCAGACCTCGTAATATCCCCCAGACCCCATAATGTCCCCCTGTCCCCATAATATCCCCATATCCCATAACATCCCCAGACCCCATAATGCCCCAAGACCCCATAACATCCCCAGACCCCATAATATCCCCAGACCCCATAATGTCCCCAGACCCCATAACATCCCCAGACCCCATAATGCGCCCAGACCCCATAATGTCCCCAGACCCCATAATGTCCCCATACCCCATAATATCCCCCAGACCCCATAATGTCCCTGTGATCCCATAACATCCCCAGACCTCATAATGTCCCCAGACCCCATAATGCGCCCAGACCCCATAATGTCCCCATATCCCATAACATCCCCAGACCCCATAATGTCTCCATATCCCATAACATCCCCAGACCCCATAATGTCCCCATATCCCATAACATCCCCACACCCCATAACATCCCCAGACCCCATAATGTCCCCCAGACCCCATAATGTCTCCATATCCCATAACATCCCCAGACCCCATAAAGTCCCCAGACCCCATAATGTCCCCATACCCCATAATGTCCATAACCCCATACTGTCCCCATATCCCATATGTGCCCCCATCCCATCTGGGCCGGACTCGGCTCATTAACGGGGCCCGCAATTAAGGCAGTAATTAAATGGAGCAGCAGATGGGGCTGGGTGACAAATGGCCCCATAGGGACCCCAACACCCACGGCCCCATAACCACGGCCCCATAACCACGGCCCCATAACCAC
>NW_015439905.1:2273-5889 GCF_001577835.2 Coturnix japonica | reverse complement strand
GCCCCATAACCACAGCCCCATAACCACGGCCCCATAACCACGGCCCCATAACCACGGCCATATAACCACGGCCATATAAACACAGCCCCATAACCACGGCCCTATAACCACGGCCATATAACCACGGCCATATAAACACAGCCCCATAACCACGGCCCTATAACCACGGCCATATAAACACAGCCCCATAACCACGGCCCCATAACCACAGCCCCATAACCACGGCCCCATAACCACGACCCCAGAACCACGGCCCCATAAGCACAGCCCCATAAGCACAGCCCCATAACCACGACCCCATAACCACGGCTCCATAACCACGGCCCCATAACCACAGCCCCATAACCACGGCCCCATAACTACGGCCCCATAACCACAGCCCCATAACTACGGCCCTATAACCACGGCCCCATAACCACGGCCCCATAATTACGGCCCCATAACCACAGCCCCATAACCACGGCCCCATAACCACGGCCATATAAACACAGCCCCATAACCACAGCCCCATAACCACAGCCCCATAACCACAGCCCCATAACCACGGCCCCATAACCACAGCCCCATAACCACAGCCCCATAACCACGGCCCTATAACCACGGCCATATAACCACAGCCCCATAACCACGGCCCCATAACCACGACCCCATAACCACGGCCCTATAACCACAGCCATATAACCACAACCATATAACCACACCCATATAACCACAGCCCCATAACCACAGCCCCATAACCACGGCCCCATAAGCACAGCCCCATAAACACGGCCCCATAACCACAGCCCTATAACCACAGCCCCATAACCACAGCCCCATAACCACGGCCCCATAACCACGACCCATAACAATGGCCCCATAACCACGGTCCCATAACCACGGCCCCATAACCACGACCCATAACCACGGCCCCATAACCACGGCCCCATAACCACGACCCCAGAACCACGACCCCATAACCACAGCCCCATAACCACAGCCCCATAACCACGGCCCCATAACCACGACCCATAACCACGGCCCCATAACCACGGCCCCATAACCACGGCCCCATAACCACGGCCCCATAACCACGGCCATATAACCACAGCCCCATAACCACAGCCCCATAACCACAGCCCCATAAGCACAGCCCCATAACCACGGCCCCATAACCACGGCCCCATAACCACAGCCCCATAACCATGGCCCCATAAGCACGGCCCCATAACCACAGCCCCATAACCACTGCCACACAACCACGGCCCTATTACCACGGCCCCATAACCACAGCGCCATAACCACAGCCCCATAACCATGGCCCCATAACCACGGCCCCAGAACCACGACCCCATAACCACGGCCCCATAACCACGGCCCCATAACCACGGCCCCATAACCACNTGGCCCCATAACCACGGCCCCAGAACCACGACCCCATAACCACGGCCCCATAACCACGGCCCCATAACCACGGCCCCATAACCACAGCCCCATAAGCACGACCCCATAACCACAGCCCCATAACCACAGCCCCATAACCACGGCCCCATAACCACGGCCCCATAACCACGACCCCATAACCACGACCCCATAACCACAGCCCCATAACCACTGCCCCATAACCACGGCCCCATAACCACGGCCCCATAACCACGACCCCAGAACCACAGCCCCATAACCACGGCCCCATAACCACGACCCCATAACCACGGCCCCATAAGCACAGCCACACAACCACGGCCCCATAACCACGGCCCCATAACCACGGCCCCATAACCACGGCCCCATAACCACATATTAATGGGAATATAGGAACTCAATAGGGAGAGAACATTAATGGGACCACATTAGTAGGAACCCAATAGGGAGACCCCAATAATGAGACCCCAATGCGAAAACCCCATTAATGGGATCGCAATAATGAGACCCCATTAATGGGACCCCTATAATGGGATCCCAAAGGAGAGGCCCTATTAATGCGACCCCAATAATGGGATCCCAATATAGAGGCCCTAATAATGGGACCCCATTAATAGGATCCCAATGGAGAGGCCCTATTAATGGGACCCCTATAATGGGATCCCAAAGGAGAGGCCCTATTAATGGGACCCCATTAATGGGATCCCAATGGAGAGGCCCNATTAATGGGACCCCATTAATGGGATCCCAATGGAGAGGCCCTATTAATGGGACCCCATTAATAGGAACCCAATGGGGAGAACCCACTAATGGGACCCCAAAACAGGGATCCCAATAATGGGATCCCAAAGGGGAGAACCCATTAATGGGACCCCAATAATGGGACCCCAATAATGGGATCCTAATGGGGAGATCCTAATAAGGACATCCCATTAATTAGACCTCGTTAATGGGACTCCAATGTGGCGAGCTATGGGGCAGGCTTTGGGGCAGGTTATGGGGCAGGTTATGGGGCTGGCTGTGGGGCAGGCTATGGGGCAGGTTATGGGGCTGGCTGTGGGGCAGGTTATGGGGCAGGTTATGGGGCTGGCTGTGGGGCAGGCTATGGGGCAGGCTATGGGGCAGGTTATGGGGAAGGCTGTGGGGCAGGCTGTGGGGCAGGCTGTGGGGCAGGCTATGGGGCAGGCTATGGGACAGGTTATGGGGCAGGTTATGGGGCAGGCTATGGGGCAGGTTTTGGGGCTGGCTATGGGGCAGACTGCGGGGTTGACCCACACTCTGCCCCATAACTTTCCCCATATCCAGACTCAGACAGAGCCTGCTCCACAGCCTGCCCCACAACAAGACCCACAGCCCACCCCATAGATCGTACCCACAGCCTGCCCCATAGCTGAGACCCAAAGTCTGCCCCATAGCCAGACCCATATGCAGACCTACAGCCCGCCCCATAGCTAGGACCCACAGCCTGCCCCATAGCTAAGACCCACAGCCTGCCCCATAGCTAAGACCCACAGCCNGCCTGCCCCATAGCTAAGACCCACAGCCTGCCCCATAGCTAGGACTCACAGCCTGCCCCATAGCTAAGACCCACAGCCTGCCCCATAGCTAGGACCCACAGCCTGCCCCACAGCCTGCCCCATAGCCTGCTTTATAGCTAGGACCCAAATTCCGCCCCATAGCCAGATCCATATGCAGCCCCACAGCCTGCCCCATAACTAGGATCTATAGCCTGCCCCACAGCCTGCCCCACAACTAGGACCCACAGCCTGCCCCACAGCCTGCCCCATAACCTGCCTTATAGCTTGGACCCATAGCCTGCCCCATAGCCTGCCCCACTAGCAGTCCCATAGACTGCCCCATAGCTCAACCCCAGCTAGGACACAAAGTCCACCCCATAGCCAGATCCATATGCAACCCCACAGCCTGCCCCACAGCCTGCCCCATAGCTTGGACCTACAACCCGACCCACAGCCTGCCCCATAGCCTGCCCCATATCCAGACCCTCAGCCTGCCCCACAGCTGGGACCCACATCCTGCCCCACAGCCTGCCCCATAACTAGAACCCACTTCCTGCCCCATTGACTGCCCCATAGCCTGTCCCACAATCCTCCCCATAGCTAAGACCCACTTCGCGCCCCACATCCAGCCCCACATCCCGCCCCACATCCCACCCCACACACCCCCGGCCCCACAACCTGCCCCACATCCTGCCCCA
>NW_015439905.1:0-1924 GCF_001577835.2 Coturnix japonica | reverse complement strand
CCCCCCCCATCTGTTCCCGTCCTTGTCCCCTCCCCGCCCTCACCCCACAAATCTTCACCGCTGTCACACAGACTCCTATTTATAGCCGACCCCCTGCCCCACAGCGACCCACGTCACCCCACAGCCCCTGCCCCACACCATCCACCTGCCCCACATCACCCTATAGCTCCAGCCCCACACCGCCCCATATCACCCTATAGCTCCAGCCCCACACCGCCCCACATCACCCTATAGCTCCTGCCCCACGTCACCCTATAGCTCCTGCCCCACATCACCCTATAGCTCCTGCCCCACACCGCCCCACATCACCCTATAGCTCCTGCCCCACATCACCCTATAGCTCCTGCCCCACGTCACCCTATAGCTCCTGCCCCACATCACCCTATAGCTCCTGCCCCACACCGCCCCATATCACCCTATAGCTCCTGCCACACATCACCCCACATCACCCTATAGCTCCTGCCCCACATCACCCTATAGCCCCTGCCCCACATTGCCCCACATCACCCTATAGCCCCTGCCCCACATCACCCTACAGCTCCTGCCCCACATGGCCCCACATCACCCTATAGCTCCTGCCCCACATCACCCTATAGCTCCTGCCCCACATCACCCCACATCACCCTATAGCTCCTGCCCCACATCGCCCCACATCACCCTATAGCTCCTGCCCCACACCGCCCCATATCACCCTATAGCTCCTGCCCCACATCACCCCACATCACCCTATAGCTCCTGCCCCACATCACCCTATAGCTCCTGCCCCACATCACCCTATAGCTCCTGCCCCACATGGCCCCACATCACCCTATAGCTCCTGCCCCACGTCACCCTATAGCTCCTGCCCCACACCGCCCCGTATCACCCTATAGCTCCTGCCACACATCGCCCCACATCACCCTATAGCTCCTGTCCCACATCACCCCACATCACCCTATAGCTCCTGCCCCACACCGTCCCATATCACCCTACAGCTCCTGCCCCACAGCGACCCACGTCACCGTATAGCCCCTGCCCCACACCATCCCCCTGCCCCACATCACCCTATAGCTCCTACCCCACATCACCCTACAGCTCCTGCCCCACATGGCCCCACATCACCCTATAGCTCCAGCCCCACATTGCCCCATATCACCCTATAGCTCCAGCCCCACATCACCCCACATCACCCTATAGCTCCTGCCCCACATTGCCCCACATCACCCTATAGCTCCTGCCCCACGTCACCCTATAGCTCCTGCCCCACATCACCCTACAGCTCCTGCCCCACATGGCCCCACATCACCCTATAGCTCCTGCCACACATCGCCCCACATCACCCTATAGCTCCTGCCCCACATCACCCCACATCACCCTATAGCTCCAGCCCCACACCGCCCCACATCACCCTACAGCTCCTGCCCCACATGGCCTTACATCACCCTATAGCTCCTGCTCCACATCACCCTATAGCTCCAGCCCCACATCACCCTATAGCTCCAGCCCCACACCGCCCCACATCACCCTACAGCTTCTGCCCCACATCACCCCACAGCTCCTGCCCCACATCACCCTATAGCTCCTGCCCCACATCACCCTATAGCTCCTGCCCCACATTGCCCCATATCAGCCTATAGCTCCTGCCCCACAGCGACCCACGTCACCCTATAGCCCCCGCCCCACACCATCCCCCTCTGCCCCACATCACCCTATAGCTCCTGCCCCACACCAACCCCCACCGCCCCATATCATCCCCCATCGCTCCATACTTCCCCCCACCCCACATTGCTCCATATCACCCCACTTCACCCCACACCACCCCATATCACCCCACATAGCCCCACACTGCCCCATATCACCCCACACTGCCCCATATCACCCCACACTGCCCCATATCACCCCACATTGCCCCATATCACCCCACACTGCCCCATATCACCCCACA
>NW_015439904.1:85462-86556 GCF_001577835.2 Coturnix japonica | reverse complement strand
CCCATTGTCCCCATTGACCCCATTGCCCCCATTGTCCCCATTGTCCCCACTGACCCCATTGTCCCCATTGTCCCCATGTCCCCATTGTCCCCATTGTCCTCATTTTCCCCATGTCCCCATGTCCCCATTGACCCCAATGTCTCCATTATCCCCATTGTCCCCATGTCCCCATTGTCCCCATTGTCCTCATTGTCCCCATTGACCCCAATGTCTCCATTATCCCCATTGTCCTCATTGTCCCCATGTCCCCATTGTCCCCATTGACCCCATTGTTCCCATGTCCCCATTGTCCCCATTGTCCTCATTTTCCCCATGTCCCCATTGTCCCCATTGTCCCCATGTCCCCATTGTCCCCATGTCTCCATTATACCCATTGTCCCCACTGTCCCCATGCCATATTGTCCCCATGCCCCATTGTCCCCATGTCCCCATGCCATATTATCCCCATGCCATATTGTCCCCATGTCCCCATTGTCCCCATGTCCCCAATGTCTCCATTATCCCCATTGTCCCCATTGACCCCATTGACCCCATTGACCCCATGTCCCCATTGTCCCCATTGTCCCCATGTCCCCATTGCCCCCATTGTCCCCACTGACCCCACTGACCCCATTGTCCCCATTGACCCCATTGTCCCCATTATCCCCCACCTGCCCACGTTCCCGCTGACTCCGATCGCTTCTTCTTTGCTGGGGGCTCCTCCTGTGGGGGGGGGCAATGAATGGGGACGTGGGGACAGCAGTGACCCCCACTGACCCCCATTGACCGACAGTGACCCGCAGTGACCCCCACTGATTCCCATTGATACCCCATTGACCCCCATTGCCCCCCATTGACTCCCATTGACCCCCACTGACCCACAGTGACCCCCACTGACCCCCATTGACCCCCATTGACCCCCATTGCCCCCCATTGACCCACAGTGACCCCCATTGCCGCCCCATTGACCCCTACTGACCCCCATTGACTTCCCATTGACCCCCATTGACATCCCATTGACCCCCATTAACCAGCACTGACCCCCCCATTGACTTCCCATTGTTCCCTATTGACCCCCACTGACCCCCAGAGACCCCTCTGTGACCCCCATTGAC
>NW_015439904.1:69999-76721 GCF_001577835.2 Coturnix japonica | reverse complement strand
GGGGATAATGGGATAATGGGGGATAATAGGGGATAATGGGGTAATGGGGTAATGGGGTAATGGGGGATAATGGGGTAATGGGGTAATGGGGGATAATGGGGGATAATGGGATAATAGGGGATAATGGGATAATGGGATAATGGGGGATAATGGGATAATAGGGGATAATGGGATAATGGGATAATGGGGGATAATGGGGGATAATGGAGGATAATGCGACAATAGGATAATGGGACAATGGGGGATAATGGGATAATGGGACAATGGGACAATGGGACAATGGGACAATAATGGGGACAATGGGACAATGGGACAATGGGACAATGGGGATAATGGGGACAATGGGACAATGGGACAGTGGGACAATGAGACAATGGGGGACAATGGCGGGGGACAATTGGACAATGGGAGAATGGGACAATGGGATAATGGGACAATGGGACAATGGGACAATGGGACAATGGGACAATAATGGGACAATGGGACAATAATGGGACAATAATGGGACAATGGGACAATGGGGGACAATGGGACAATGGGACAATGGGGGCAATGGGGACAAGGGGATATTGGGGACAATGGGACAATGGGGACAATGGGACAATGGGACAATGGGGACAATGCGACAATGGGGATATTAGGGACAATGGGGACAATGGGACAATGGGACAATAATGGGACAATGGGACAATGGGAAATAATGGGGACAATGGGGGACAATGGGGGACAATGGGACAGTGGGGACAATGGGGACAATGGGACAGTGGGGACAATGGGGACAATGGGACAATGGGACAATGGGACAATGGGACAATAATGGGACAATGGGACAATGGGACAATGGGACAATGGGACAATGGGACAATGGGACAATGGGACAATAATGGGACAATGGGACAATGGGGGACAATGGGACAGTGGGGACAATGGGGACAATGGAGGACAATGGGACAATGGGACAATGGGACAATAATGGGACAATGGGACAATAATGGGACAATAATGGGACAATGGGACAATGGGACAATGGGACAATGGGACAATAATGGGACAATGGGACAATGGGACAATGGGACAATGGGACAATAATGGGACAATGGGACAATGGGACAATGGGACAATGGGACAATGGGACAATAATGGGACAATGGGACAATGGGGGACAATGGGCTAATGGGGACAATGGGGGACAATGGGACAATGGGGGACAATGGGACAATGGGGACAATGGGGGACAATGGGGACAATGGAGGACAATGGGACAATGGGACAATGTGGTAATGGGACAATGGGATAATGGACAATGGGGGACAGTGGGACAATGGGGGATGATGGGACAATGGGGGACAATGAGACAATGGGATAATGGGAAAATGGGAGAATGGGAGAATGGGATAATGGGGACAATGGGATAATGGGATAATGGGATAATGGGCACAATGGGGGTCAATGGGGACAATGGGACAATGGGATAATGGGATAATGGGCACAATGGGGGTCAATGGGACAATGGGACAATGGGATAATGGGATAATGGGCACAATGTGGCATAATGGGGGACAATGAGACAATGGGGACAATGGAATAATGGGGACAATGGGACAATGGGACAATGGGACAATGGGGACAATGGGGACAATGGGGGATGATGGGGACAATGGGATAATGGGGACAATGGGACAATGGGACAATGGGGACAATGGGGGATGATGGGGACAAGGGGGACAATGGGGAAAATGGGACAATGAGACAATGGGGACAATGGGGGATGATGGGGACAATGGGGACAATGGGACAATGGGGGCATTGGGGAACAATGGGGGAACAATGGGGGACAATGGGATGGGGACAATGGGGTGATGGCAATAGAGTGGTGTCAGTGGGGTGTTGGTAATGGGATGGTGGTAATGGGATCATGGTGGTAATGGGATCATGGTTGTAATGGGATCATGGTGGTAATGGGATCATGGTGGTAATGGGATCATGGTGGTAATAATGGGATCATGGTTGTAATGGGACCATGGTGGTAATGGGATCATGGTNCTACGTGGGAGACCCGCGAAAGTGGGGACCCCCCCCCAAGTGACCTCCCCAAATAATGGACCTCTATAAAGGGGACCCCATAGACCCCCAACCCCCCCCCCCAATAAGACCCCACTCAATGGGACCCCAAAGCACGGGACCCCCACAAGTGACCCCCAAGAATAAACCGGGAACCCTAAAATGGGAGGCCTGCAAAAGTGGGACCCCCCCCATATGAAATGGACCCCCACTTCAACGTGGAACCCTATAATGGAAGGACCCCAAATAGGGACCTCCCCCTCTAAATGCCCCCCCCCATAATGTCCCCCCACTCAATGGGACCCTATAAGGGGGGGACCCCCATAGACCACCAAACCCCCCCCCCAAAAAAGACTGCACTAAAGGGGACCCCAAAGTGGGGACACCCTCCAAATGACCCCCCTCAAATAATGGGACCCTATAATGGGAGGACCCCAAAATTGGGACCCCCAACACCTCTCCCCCCCCATTTGACCCCTCCCTACTCAATGGGACACCAAAGTGGGGACCCCCCCCCCCAAAAGACGCCCCACTCAATGGGACCCCTATAAGGTAAGTGACCCCCATAGACCGCCCAACACCCCCCCTAAAGACCCCCCACTCATATGGGGACCCCATAGGGACCCCAAAGTGGGGCACCCCCCAAATATAGAGTGGACCCTCATAATGGCAGGGAACCCCAAAAGCTGGGGACACCCCCGCCATAAAATGACCCCCACTCAATGAGTCCCTATAATGGAAGGACCCCAAATAGGGGACCTCCCCCATCTAAATGCCCCCCCATAAGGTGTCCACGCCACTCAATGGACGCCTATAAGGAAGGGACCCCCATAGACCACCAAAGCCCCCCCCAAAATGACCCCCCACTCAATGGGACCCTATAAGGTAAGGAACCCCATAGACCCCCATAGATCCGCCCAGACACCCCCTCCAAAAAGACCCCCCTACTCAATGGGGACCCATTAAGGGACCCCAAAGTGGGGACCCCCCCCCATAAATGACCCCCCTCAAATAATGGGACCCTATAATGGGAGGACCCCAAAGTGGGGACCCCCCCCCAAGTGACCCCCCAAATAATGGGACCCTATAAGGGGGGGACCCCCATAGACCCCCAACCCCCCCCCCCCAAATAAGACCCCCACTCAATGGGACCCCAAAGTGGGGACCCCCCCAAGTGACCCCCCCAAATAACAGGACCCTATAATGGGAGGTACCCAACAAAGTGGGGACCCACCCCTTGAATGACCTGCCCACTCAATGGGACCCCTATAATGGAAGGACCCCCATAGACCCCCATAGACCCCCAACACCCCCCCCAAAAAGACCCCCCACTCAATGGGGACCCCATAAGGGGACCCCAAAGTGGGGACCCCCCCTAAATGACCCCCCAAATAATGGGACCCTATAATGGGAGGACCCCAAAGTGGGGACCCCCCCCATAAATGACCCCCACTCAATGGGACCCTATAATGGGGGGACCCCCATAGACCCCATAACCCCCCCCCCCAAATAAGACCCCCATCTCAATGGACCCCAAAGTGGGGAGGCCCCCCAATGTAACACCCAACCCAATACAGGACCCTGATAATGGGAGGACCCCGCAAAAGTGGTGGACCCCCCCATAATATTGACCCTCCCCTCATGGACCCTATAATGGGGGACCCCAAGAGTGGGAATGGCCCCCCCCAATGGTAACCCTCCCCCCCCCCCCCAGTGCCCCGGATGTGGCAGAGGATGGAGGAACTGAAGGGGAAAGTGGAGAAGGAGGAGAAGGATGGTATGGAAACAATGGGGACTATGGGACAATGGGAACAATGGGACAATGGGAACAATGGGGATAATGGGGACAATGGGACAATGGGAACAATGGGAACAATGGGGACAATGGGGACAATGGGGACAATGGGACAATGGGACAATGGGACAATAATGGGACAATGGGACAATGGGACAATAATGGGACAATGGGACAATGGGACAATGGGACAATAATGGGACAATGGGACAATGGGACAATGGACAATGGGGACAATGGGGACAATGGGATAATGGGGACAATGGGACAATGGGGACAATGGGGACAATGGGACAATGGGGATAATGGGGACAATGGGAACAATGGGGACAATGGGGACAATGGGACAATGGGGACAATGGGAATAATGGGACATTGGGACAATGGGGACAATGGGGACAATGGGAACAATGGGGACAATGGGGATAATGGGGACAATGGGGACAATGGGGATAATGGGGACAATGGGGACAATGGGGACAATGGGGATAATGGGGACAATGGGGACAATGGGGACAATGGGGATAATGGGAACAATGGGGACAATGGGGACAATGGGACAATGGGGATAATGGGGATAATGGGACAATGGGAACAATGAGACAATGGGGACAATGGGGACAATGGGAACAATGGGGACTATGGGGACAATGGGGATAATGGGGACAATGGGACAATGGGGACAATGGAGATAATGAAGACAATGGGGACAATGGGGACAATACGGACAATGGGGTCAAAGGGGATAATGGGGACAATGGGACAATGGGACAATGGGACAATGGGGACAATGGGACAATAATGGGGACAATGGAGACAATGGGACAATGGGGATAATGGGGACAATGGAGACAATGGGACAATGGGGACAATGGAGACAATGGAACAATGGGGACAATGGGATAAGGGGGACAATGGAGACAATGGGACAATGGGGACAATGGGGACAATGGGGACAATGGGACAATGGGGACAATGGGGATAATGGGGACAATGGGACAATGGGACAATGGGACAATAATGGGACAATGGGACAATGGGACAATGGGACAATAATGGGACAATGGGACAATGGACAATGGACAATGGGACAATGGGACAATGGGACAATGGGACAATGGGACAATGGGACAATGGGACAATGGGACAATAATGGGACAATGGGACAATGGGACAATGGGACAATGGGACAATGGGACAATAATGGGACAATGGGACAATGGGGTTAATGGGGACAAAGGGAACAATGGGACAATGGGACAATGGGGACAATGGGGATAATGGGGACAATGGGGATAATGGGACAACGGGGATAATGGGGATAATGGGGACAATGGGGGCAGTGGAAACAATGGGGACCCTATAGCCCCATAGACACCCCATAGACACCCCATAGACACCCCATAGACACCCTATAGCCCCATAGACACCCCACAGACACCCTATAGTCTTAGACACCCCATAGCCCCATAGACACCCTATAGCCCCACAGACACCCCATAGACGCCCCATAGACACCCCATAGACACCCTATAGCCCCATAGACACCCCATAGCCCCATAGACACCCTATAGCCCCATAGACACCCCATAGCCCCATAGACACCCTATAGCCTCATAGACACCCCATAGCCCCATAGACACCCTATAGCCCCATAGACACCCCACAGACACCCTATAGTCTCAGACACCCTATAGCCCCATAGACACCCCATAGCCCCATAGACACCCACACCCTATAGCCCATATGACACCCATAGACACCATAGAGCAACCCTATAGCCCAATAGACCACCCCATAGCATAGACACCCCCATAGCCCCATAGAAACCCCATATCCCCATAGACGCCCCATAGATGCCCCATAGACACCCTATAGCCCCATAGACACCCCATAGACACCCCATAGCCCCATAGACGCCCCATTGTCCATCTCAGGGCAGCACAGACATGGGATGTTGCAGCGCTTTGGGGCCGACGTGGGACGGCTGCGACTGGAAGGTACTGGCCCATACTGGTTCATACTGGTCCATACTGGTTCATACTGGTCCATACTGGTTTATACTGGTCCCTACTGGACTATACTGGTCCATACTGGACCATACTGGTATATAGGGGTTTATACTGGTCCATAGTGGCCCATACTATTCTATACTGGTCCATACTGGTTTATACTAGTCCATACTGGTCCATACTGGTCCATACTGGTTTATACTAGTCCATACTGGTCCATACTGGTTTAAACTGGTCCATTCTGGTCCATGCATTTCCATACTGGTTTATACTGGTCCATACTGGTCCATACTGGTTTATACTGGTCTGTACTGGTCCATACTGGTCCATACTGCTCCATACTGGTCCATGCTGGTTTATACTGGTTTATACTAGTCCATACTGGTCCATACTGGTTTAAACTGGTCCATACTGGTCCATGCAGTTCCATACTGGTTTATACTGGTCCATACTGCTCCATACTCATCCATACTGGTCCATACTGGTTTACACTGGTCCATACTGGTCCATACTGGTTTATACAGGTTTATACTGCTCTATACTGGTTTACACTGGTTTATACTGGTCCATACTGGTTTATACTGCTCCATACTGATCCATACTGGTCTATACTGGTCCATACTGGTCCATGCTGGTTTATACTGGTCCATACTGGTTTATACTGGTTTATACTGGTCCATACTGGTCCATACTGGTTTATACTGCTCCATACTGATCCATACTGGTCAATACTGGTCCATGCTGGTTTATGCTGGTCCATACTGGTCCATACTTGTCCATACTGGTTTATACTGGTCTATGCTGGTTTATACTGGTCCATACTGGTTTATACTGGTTTATACTGGTTTATACTG
>NW_015439904.1:56830-62234 GCF_001577835.2 Coturnix japonica | reverse complement strand
ATACTGGTTTATACTGGTCCATACTGGTTTATACCGCTCCATACTGGTTTATACTGGTCCATACTGGTTCATACTGGTTTATACTGGTCCATACTGGTTTATACTGGTCCATACTGGTTTATACTGGTTTATACTGGTCCCTCCAGGCTCCCGGTTCCTGGTGGAGGCCTCAACGCTGGAGTCGGAGCTGAGGGCGGAGCTCAACCGCGTCCAATCAGCCGAGGGGGCGGAGCTTCCGCTGACCCCGCCCACCGCCTGACCACAGCCAATGGAGGCCACGCCCATTACATGAGGCCACGCCCCCCTAATTTGCATTAAAGGGACCGCGCACCCCAAAAATGGCTCCAATTCTCTCCATCACCGCCCCCGTCTGCCCCACACAATATCCCCAGATTGATGCTCCCCAGCCCCATAGATGCCCCTTATTGCCCCCAATGTCCCCCCACATCCTGCCCCCCAAGTCACCCCACATCAGCCCCACATCATCACATTCCAGTCCCATATTGACCCCAATATATTTCCTCCAGCCCCACAGATGTCCCCCCAGTATCCCCCATTGACCCTCCCGCCCCATAGATGCCCTCTTATTGCCCCCTAAGTGCCCCCCGTGCCCCCCACAGCCACCCCACACAGCCCCAATCACACATTCCAGTCCTTTATTGGACGCCCAATATGATTCCTCCCACCCCACAGATATCCCCCCAATATCCCCCCATTGATGCCCCCCTGCCCCATAAATGCCGCCGTTAGTGCCCCGCCAATGTCCTCCTCCCCTGCCCACCCAATCACCGCACAGCTCCTACATCATCCCTACTCATCACTCCAGTCTATATGGACCCCATATACTCCTCCACCCCACAGTATGGTCCCCCCCAATGCCCCCCATTGATTTCCCCCCAGGCCCCATAGATTGCCCCCCACCCCCTCCATGCCCCCTATGGGGTGGCCCCCCACCGGCGAATTGAGTGTCCCCCCCCACTCTCATAGACTGTCCCCCCAATGTCCCCCCATTCGATACTGCCCGCCGCCCAATAGAATGCCCCTTATTGCCCCCTAAGTGCCCCCCGTGCCCCACAAGTCGACCCCACTCACGCCCACATTCATCACATTCCAGGTCCTTATTGACCCCAAATATCCTCCCCCACCCAACAGATGTCTCCCCAATATCCCCCAATGATGCCCCCTGCCCATAGATGCCCTTATTGCCCCCCATGCCCCCCACATCCCTGCCCCCCAGTCACCCCACATCAGCCCCAACATGCGACATATTTCCAGTCCTTTATTGTCCCCACCCCCATAGATGTCCCAATGTCCCCCAATGATGTCCCCCTGGCCCCATAGATGCCCCTTATTGCTCCCTAAGATGCCCCCCTGCCCCCCACAGTCACCCCACATCCCAGCCCACACGACATTATTCCAGTCCCATATTGAACCCCAATGATATCCTCCACCCCACAGATTCCCCCCAACTATCCCCCATGACCCTCCCGACCCCATAGATGCACCTTATTGCCCCCTAAGTTGCCCGCCGACCCCCAAGTCACCCCACATTAGCCCCACATCATCACATTCCAGTCCTTTATTGTCCCCCCCACCCCAAATGTTCCCCACCCATATATCCCCCAGTTGATTCCCCCCAGCGCCCATAGATGCCCCCACCCCCCCTCCCTGCCCCTCTATGGTGGCTGCCCCCGTGTGACATTGATGTCCCCCCGCCCATAGGTGTCCCCCCAATGTCCCCCCATTGACCCTCCCACCCCATGATGCCCCTTATTGTCCCCCCAATTCCTGCCCCCAGTCACCCCACATCAGCCCCACCATCACTTCACATTCAGGTCCTTTATTGACCCCAATATATCCTCCCACCCCACAGAATTTCCCCCCCGAATACCCCCATTGACCTCACCCGTGCCCATAGCTGCCCCCCCCCTCCCTGCCCCCTAAGTGTTGGCTCAGCAGCCCCATGGCCTCTCGCACACCCACCCCCCCAGGCTGACAGCGCAGGGTCTGTCCCCCCACATCCCCCTGTTGTCCATGGCCACACAGTCCTCGCCCCCCCCGGCCTCGTCGGGTTGACCCCAACGCCAGTTCCTGTGGGGTGAAGGGGGGGGGGTTACAGCCCTATAGCGCTATGGGGCACCCCATAGACATCACATAGATACATAGACACCCCATAGACTTGGAAGCATCCCATAGAACCCTTAAGTAATTCAGAGATCCCATAAAAACCCCATAGACACCCCAGAGACACCCCATAGCCCCATAGACGCCCCATAACCCCATAGACACCCTATAGCCTCATAGACACCCCATAGACACCCCATAGCCCCATAGACACCCTATAGCCCCATAGATGCCCCATAGACACCCCATAGCCCCATAGCCACCCTGTAGCCCCATAGATACCCCATAGCCCCATAGACTCCCCATAGCCCCATAGACGCCCCAAAGGACACCATAGACACCCCATAGACACCCCATAGTGCCATAGGCGCCCCATAGGCACCCTATAGCCCTATAGATGCCCCATAGCCCCATAGACACCCCATAGCCCCATAGACGCCCCATAGACACCCCATAGCCCCATAGCCACCCTATAGCCCCATAGACGTCCCATAGCCCTATAGATGCCCCATAGCCCTATAGATGCCCCATAGCCCCATAGACGCCCCATAGGCACGCTATAGCCCCATAGGCACCCCATAGCCCCATAGACACCCCATATACACACCATAGGCACCCCATAGCCCCATAGACACCCCATAGCCCCATAGACACCCCATAGCCCCACACCTGAAGCTCAGGTTGCTGCCATCCACCCATTGGAAGGATCCCTCCGTGCTGCGGTCGTGGAGCCCGATCCACGTCTCATGTTGGGGGGCCAACGAGGTCAGGAACTCCTGTGGGGCAGGACCCATAGCGACCCATGGCGCCCCACAGAACACCATAGAAATCAATGGCGCCCCATAGGACACCATAGAAATCAATGGCGCCCCATAGGACACCATAGAAATCAGTGGCGCCCCATAGAAACCGATGGTGTCCTATAGTGCCATATAGAACCCTATATAACCCCATAGTGCCCCATAGCGACCCACAGTGCCCCATAGAAACCAGTGGGACACATCGAGCCCCATAGCGCTACTCATGGTGCCTCACTGTGCCCCATAGAGCCCCACAGAAATCAATGGTGCCCCATAGGACACCATAGAAATCAATGGCGCCCCATAGAAACCTATGGCGTTCTATAGTGCCATATAGAACCTGGTATCACCCCATAGTGCCCCATAACAGACCCCATATCACCCCACATCACCCCATATCACCCCATAGCGCCCCACATCACCCACCTGCTCCTTTGCGTCCCTGATAACGACCAGTTGTGCCCCACTGTCCCTGCACCTCATATCACCCCATAGCACCCCACACCACCCCATAGCACCCTATAGCGCCCCATAGCGCCTCACATCACCCCACATAACCCCATAGCACCCCATATCACCCCATGGCCCCCCATAGCGCCCCACATCACCCCATGTCACCCCACATCACCCCATATCACCCCATGGCACTCCATAGCACCCCACATCACCCCACATCACTCCGTATCACCCCATAGCACCTCATATCGCCCCACATCACCGCACATCATTCCACATCCCCCCATATCACCCCACATCACCCCACACCACCCCATAGCAGACTGTAGCACCCCATGGTGCCCCATAGCACCCCGTAACACCCCACACCATCCCATAGGACCCCATAGAAGGCTGTAGCACCCCATAGCACCCCACATCACCCCACATCCCTCCATATCACCCCATATCACCCCATAGCAGACTGCAGCACCCCATATCACCCCATGGCACCCCATAGCGCCCCATATCACCCCATGTCACCCCGCATCACCCTGTATCACCCCATAGCACCCCACATTACCCCACATCATCCCACATCCCCCCATATCACCCCACATGACCCCACACCACCCCATAGCAGACTGTAGCACCCCATGGTGCCCCATAGCACCCCATAACACCCCACACCATCCCATAGGAACCCATAGAAGGTTGTAGGACCCCATAGCACCCCACATCACCCCACATCCCTCCATATCACCCTATATCACCCCATAGCAGACTGTAGCACCCCATATCACCCCATAGCACCCCATAGCGCCCCATATCACCCCATAGCGCCCCACATCACCCACCTGCTCCTTTGCGTCCCTGATGACCACCAGTTGTGCCCCACTGTCCCTGCACCTCGTATCACCCCATAGCACCCCACACCACCCCATAGCACCCTATAGCACCCCATAGCACCTCACATCACTCCACATCACCCCGTAGCACCCCATAGCACCCCATATCACCCCATGGCACCCCATATCACCCCATAGCGCCCCATATCACCCCATAACGCCCCATAGCGCCCCACATCACCCCATGGCACCCCATAGCACCTCACATCACCCCATATCACCCCACATCACCCCGTATCACCCCATAGCACCCCATAGCACCCCACACCACCTCATAGCACTCTATAGTGCCCCATAGTGCCCCATATCACCCCACACCACCCCATGTCACCTCACATCACCCCATATCACCCCATGGCACTCCATAGCGCCCCACATCACCCCATATCACCCCATAGTGCCCCACATCACCCACCTGCTCCTTTGCGTCCCCAATGACGACCAGTTGTGCCCCACTGTCCCTGCAGTTCCCCTGGGCCTGCGCCCACCCCACAGATCCGCTCCCCACATGGTAACAGCTGCCCCCATTGAAACGCCAGCCAATGGGGCAGACCCGGCACCAGGAGCCTGTGGGGCAACATAGGGGGCATTGGGACCCATAGACACCAGTGTCAGCCCCATAGGGTCCCTATGCCCCATAGACCCCAATGTCACCCCATAGGGTCCCTGTGCCCCATAGACCCCAGTGTCAGCCCCATAGACCCCAATGTCCCCATAGACCCCACTGTTCCCCCCCCATGTCCCCATAGACCCCAATATCACCCATATAGGGTCCCTATGCCCCATAGACCCCAATGTCACCCCATAGGGTCCCTATATCCCCATAGACCCCAATGTCAGCCTCCATGGGATCCCATCGCCCCATAGACCCCAATGTCACCCCATAGGGTCCCTATGCCCCATAGACCCCAATGCCCCCCCCCGTGTTCCTAAAGACCCCAATGTCACCCCCCATAGGGTCCCTATATCCCCATAGACCCCAATGTCCCCCCCTTATAGGGTCCCATCGCCCCATAGACCCCAATGTCACCCCTATGGGGTCCCTATGCCCCATAGACCCCAATGTCACCCCCCATGCCCCATATCCCCCCATATTGCCCCATATCCCCCCCATATCCCCCCATAGTGACCCCATAT
>NW_015439904.1:52059-56805 GCF_001577835.2 Coturnix japonica | reverse complement strand
TTGTGCCCCACCTTGTCCTGCAGTTCCCCTGGGCCTGCGCCACCCCAAGATCCGCTCCCCACAGATGTAACAGCTGCCCCCATTGAAAAACGCCAGCCAATGGGGCAGACCCGGCAGCCAGGGAGCGCTGTGGGTGGCAACATTAGGGCGGCATTGGCGCGATCCACGTGAGGACACTCAGTGGTTTCAAGCCCCTCATAGGGTTCCTGATGCCGTCATAGACCCCAATCTGTGTCACCCCATTAGTGAGGTCCCTGTCGGCAGCCATAGACCCCAGTGATCAGCGCCCCATTAGACCCCAATGGTCCCATAGACCCCGCACTGATTCGCCCACCCCATGTCCCCATTAGACCCCAATATCACCCATATAGTGTCCCTATGCCCCATAGACCCCAATTTCCACCCATAGGCCGGTCCCTATATTCCCCATTAGACCCCAATGTCAGCCTCCAATGGCGCGATTCCCATAACGCCCCGATTATGACCCCAATGTCACCCATAGGTGCGGGGTCCCTATGCCCCATAGACCCAATGCCCCCCACCCGGTGTTCCCTAAAGACCCCCAATGTACCCCTCCATAGTGAAGCGCGGGTCCCTATATAATCCCCATAGACCCAATGTCCCACCCCAGCCTTATAGTGGTCCCATGCCCATAGACCCCAATGTCACCCCTATGGGGTCCTTATGCTTCCCATAGGACCCCAATGGTCACCCCCATGCCCATATCCCGCCCCATTATTTGCCCCTATATCCTCCCCCATTATGTCCCTTCCTGCATAGTGATCCCATATCCCCCATAGAGTTAGTCCCCATTGACACCCCAGCTAGTAGTATGCCCCATTATCCCCATATCCCCACATCCCTCCATATCCCCCCATATCCCCCATAGTAGAGCCATAGGAACCCTATATCCGCCCCACAATCCCCCATATCTCCCCCAATATCCCCCAATTCCCCCATAATCCCCCCATATAACCCATATCTCCCCCTATTAGGTCGGGCCCCATTAGTACGAGCCCCATAGGACAACCCCATCAGAGTAGCCCCACTAACCCCCATATCCCCACCCATATCCCTCTCCCCCCATACCGCCTCCCATATCCTCCATATCCCCCCATATCCCCATATCCCCCCATATTTCCCCCAATACCCCCCATATCCCCCCATATAACCCATATCCCCCCATATCCCATATCGCCCCCATTATAGCCCATAGGACAACCCATATAGCCCATTATCCCGCCCATATCCTCCCCCAAACCCCCCCAATATCCCCGCCCATATCTTCCCCCATATCCCCCCCATTACCCCAGATCCCCCCATATAATCCCTCATATCTCCCCCCATATCCCCCCTACGAGCCAACCATAGACACCCCATAGCAGCGGCCCAAGAGTCCCCCCAGTATCTTCCCCAATGCCCCCCATTATTCCCTCCATAGACCCCACTGACACCCCATAGTCTCCCCATAGTGAGCCCTCGAATAGACACCCCATTTAGAGGCCCATAGAAGCCCCCAGGTATCCCCCCATGGTCTCCCCCAACCCCCCCCAGTTATCCCCCCCATATTCCCCCCACTATTCTCCCCCATATCCCCTATATTCCCGCGATTAATTCCACCCAGTATCCCCTATATCCCCCCATATCCCCCTCCATACCCCCCCTATATGCCCCAATAATTTTCCCCATCCATCCCCCACAGTTGACCCCATCATCGACCCCATAGAACTCCCCCACAGAGTCCCGATAGACACCCATATCCCCCCATATCAATCCCCAAATTCCCCCCCCACGTATTCTCCCATATTCCCCATATCCCCCATATCCCCCCCTGATTTGTCACTCCCCCATAATCCCCCCATGTCCCGCCCCTTATTCCCGCCCATATCCCCCCCATAGCAGGCCCGACTGGCCACCCATGGAAGTGCCCATATCTCCCCTTTTATCCCCCATATCCCCCCTCATCATGCCCCCCATTTTATCCCCCATACTCCCCCCATGATTACCTCCCCATATCCCTCTATTCACCCCCATATCCCCCCCAATTACCCCCCATTGTATTCCCCCATAGTGACCCCATATTCCTCCCTCCATAGAAGCCCCATAGACACCCCATATCCCCCCATTGGAGCCCCCTCTATAGACACCCCATTATCCCCCCCATACCCCCCATATCCCCACATCGTCCCCATATCCCCCCATATCCCTTCCATATTCGGCCCCATAGCGGAGAATGCAAGCCCCAGATAGACACATATCCCCCCAATGTATTGGGTAATACCTCACAGAGCCCCATAGTACCACGCCCATATCCGCCCTCATACGAGTGCTTCCAGCAGGTTAGCGCCCGATACTGCCCCCGCATACTCACCCCATATTTCCCCAAGTATTCTCGCCATACTCTCCCCATGCCCCCCCCGACCATACCCCCCGATACCCCCGCCGTATCCCTGTATCCCCCCATAATCCCCCATATTCCCCATATCCCCCAATATTCCTCGCAATATCGCCCCATCATGCTCCCCATATTCTGCCATATCCACCCAATATCCCCCCATATCCCCCCATATTCCCCCATATCCACCCATATCCCCCATATCCCCCACTATCCCCCCATAATCCCCCCAATAATTCCCCATATCCCCCACGTGGGTAATGGCGCCCCATAGGTCCCCAGTATCCCGCCACATATTGCGCCCCGACTATCCCCCATTAATTCCCCCCATATCCCCCATTATTCCCCCATATCCCCCTAGGTATGCCCCCATGTGGGGTATCCCCCATTATCCCCATATTCCCCCCATATTCCCCCATATCCCCCAGTATCCCCCCACTAAGTCCCCCGATATCCCTCCATGTCCCCCATGATCCACCCCATAACCCCCCATATCCCCCATATCCGCTCCCATATCCCCCATAATCCCCCATATCCCCCATATCCCCATAACTCACTGTTCCGGACCCACATCCCGTGCAGCAGTTCATTCAGCGCGTTACGGGTCGTGCTTCGTTCCTTCCACACCGACACCATCTGCCCCGAAACTATGGGGACAACCGGGACCCCCATGTCCCCATTGACCCCATTGACCCCATATCCCCATTGTGTGGGTCCCTATATCCCCATGTCGCCATTATGTGGGTCCCCATGTCCCCATTGACCCCCATATCCCCATTGTGTGGGTCCCCATGTCCCCATTGGTGTCTATGCCCCCATATGGGACTATGGGGTGTCTATGGGGCTATGGGGTGTCTATGGGGCTATAGGGTGTCTATAGGATGTCTATGGGGCTATAGGGTGTCTATGGGGCTATGGGGTGTTTATGGGGCTATGGGGTGTCAATGGGGCTATGGAGTGTCTATGGGGCTATAGGGTGTCTATGGGGCTATGGGGTGTCAATGGGGCTATGGAGTGTCTATGGGGCTATAGGGTGTCTATGGGGCTATGGAGTGTCTATGGGGCTATGGGGTGTCTATGGGGCTATGGGGTGTCTATGGGGCTATGGGGCATCTATGGGGCTATAGAGTGTCTATGGGGCTATGGGGTGTTTATGGGGTGTCTATGGGGCTATGGGGTGTCCATTGTCCCCATTGTCCCCAATGTCCCCATTGTGTGGGTTCCCATGTCCCCATTGTCCCCATTGGTGTCTATGCCCCCATATGGGGCTATAAGGTGTCTATGGGGCTATGGAGTGTCTATGGGGCTATAGGGTGTCTATGGGGGTATAGGGTGTACATTGTCCCATTGTCCCCACTGTCCCCATTGTCCCCATTGACCCCATTGACCCCATTGTCCCATTGACCCCATTGTTCCCACCCTCGAGTCTCATTGAGCTCTGGTTGGCCGTCAGGGTCTCCAGCAGCGCCGCCATCTCCAAACCTATAGGGGAAAATAGGGGATATATGGGGTCATTGGGATCTATGGGGCATAGGGACCCCATAGGGGTGACATTGGGGTCTATGGGGTGATGGGACCCTATAGGGGGTGACATTGGGGTCTATGGGGCACAGGGACCCCTTAGGGGTGACATTGGGGTCTATGGGGACATAGGGACCCCATAGGAGTGACATTGGGGTCTATGGGGCACAGGGACCCCATAGGGGTGACGTTGGGGTCTATGGGGTGATGGGACCCTATAGGGGGTGACATTGTGGTCTATGGGGCACAGGGACTCTATAGGGGGTGACATTGGGGTCTATGGGGCGCAGGGACCCCATTGGGGTGACATTGTGGTCTATGGGGTACAGGGACCCTATAGGGGTGATATTGGGGTCTATGGGGACATAGGGACCCTATAGGGGGTGACATTGTGGTCCATGGGGCACAGGGACCCTATAGGGGTGATATTGGGGTCTATGGGGACATAGGGACCCTATAGGGGGTGACATTAGCATCTATGGGGACATAGGGACCCTATAGGGGGTGACATTGGCGTCTATGGGGCACAGGGACCCTATGGGGTGACATTGGGGTCTATGGGGACACTCACCCCGTTTCTTCAGCTCCGTCTGGTTCCCCTCCAGCATCGCCAGCCCCACATCCAGCGCTGAACCTGTGGGGCGTCGCACTGTCACCACTGCCCCATAACCCCACATCACTGCCCCCCAAGTCCCCATGGCCCCATAACACCATGTCACTGCCCCCCATAACCCCATAACCCCATCTCCCCCCCCATAACCCCATAACCCCATATCACCCCCATAGACCCCATAACCCCATAGACCCCATAACCCCATGGCCCCACATCC
>NW_015439904.1:46119-50160 GCF_001577835.2 Coturnix japonica | reverse complement strand
CCCCCCTGTCCCTATAACATCCCCATATCCCCACAATGTCCCCGGACCCCTCCTATATCCCCCCATGTCCCTATGTCCCCCCATGTCCCCCCATGTCCCCCCAGCCCATTTCCTCCCCACCCCCCAGCCCCACTCACGCCGTCCCAGCATCGTCCCCAGCATCACCCCCCAGGCCACCACGGCCCCCCCCAGCAGCAGCAGCAACATCCACATCCCATGGGGGGCTGCCCCACAGGATCCCCCCCATCGCCACCCCCAACTTGTGGGGCCGGCAATGGGGCTGGATGGGGTCCCATCCTCATGATCTCCCCTATGGCTCCATAGGGCGACACCAGCCCGGCCCTGCCCCATGGCTGCAGTGACACCGGTGGGGACACCCGGAGTTAATTGTCACCCTGCCCCATAAGTGCCAGCCCCACAACTATGGGGCACCCTCCACCCCCTTCCCCCACCCCATAAGTGCCACCCAGCCCTATGGAAGGAGGAACTGGGAGTGGGGTGGGGACAGGATGTGGCCAGCAGTGCTGTGACAACGGGAATATATGGGGGGGGGGATGGCCCCATTGACCCCATAGGGACAAGGGACGGCCCCGTGTCCCCATAGACTGATATTTGGGTCTCTATGGGACACCCCATAGGCCCCATTGAACCCCCATAGCCCCAGAGACACCCCATAGGGCTCAAGGAAACCCCTGTAGAACCCCCTGCCCCATAGACACCCCTCAGACCCTGCTGCACCATAGACACCCCTTAGACCCCATGGAAACCCCATGGGCCCTATAGAACCCCATGCCCCATAGACACCCCATAGACCCTGCAGCCCCATAGACACACCATAGACCCCAACTGCCCCATAGACGAACAGTAGGCCCCATAGAACACCCTGCCCCATAGAAACCCCTCAGACCCCATAGAAACCCCATAGACACCCCATAGGCCCCATAGAACCCCCTGCTCCATAAACACCCCTCAGACCTCATAGCCCTCACTGGCCCATAGACACCCCGTATGCCCCATAGAAACCCCATAGCCCCATAGACACTCCTCAGACCCCATCGAACCCCCTGCCCCATAGACACCCCATAGACTCCATAGCTTTCACTGCCCCATAGACACCCCGTAGGCCCCATAGAAACCCCATATCCCCATAGACACTCCTCAGACCCCATAGAACCCCCTGCCCCATAGACACCCCTCAGACCCCATAGAACCCCCTGCCCCATAGACACCCCTCAGACCCCATATCCCTCACTGCCCCATAGACACCCCATAGGTCCCATAGCCCTCACTGCCCCATAGACACCCTGCAGGTCCCATAGACCCTGCTGCCCCATAGACACCCCTCAGACCCCATAGACCTCACTGCCCCATAGACACACCGTACGCCCCACAGAACCCCCTGCCCCATAGAAACCCCTCAGACCCCATGGAAACCCCATAGACACCCCATAGGCCCCATAGTGCCCCCTGCCCTATAGACACCCGATAGACTCCATAGCCCTCACTGCCCCATAGACACCCCGTAGGCCCCATAGAAACCCCATAGCCCCATAGACACCCCTCAGATCCCATAGCCCTCACTGCCCCATAGACACCCCATAGGTCCCATAGAACCCCCTGCCCCATAGACACCTCCATTAGACTCTTATCATCTCTATGACCTTCCATTGGACTCCCTTTATCATTGCCCCCCCATTGGACTCTTCCCACGAGATCCCTGTCTATTTTATCCCCAGATCCAGAGCTGGATACGATTCTCCATGTGAGCCCTGACCAGGTTACAGACCCTCTCCCTTTACCCCACTGCCCCCATTCACTTTAACGCCCCCCTGGATCCCTTTGGATTTATTGACCACCAGGACACGCTGCTCATCCGCTGTGACGCCATCTTAGAAGGGAACCAGGTTGGTGGAGCTCGATTCTCCCTGGGTGAATCCATGTTGTCTATCCTTAATGACCTTCAATTGCTTCGAGATGGCATCCAAAAGAAGCTGCTCCATCACCTTCTAGGGCTATTCCCTATGACCTTCAATTGCTTGGAGATGGCACCCGAAAGAAGCTGCTCCATCACCTCTCTAGGGCTATTCTTAATGACATTATTCTCTTCCAATTGCTTGGAGGCGGCATCAAAACAAGACGTTCCATCACTTTCTAGGGCTATTCCTGATCACCTTCAATTGCTTGGAGATGGCATCAAATAAAGCCATTCCATCACTTTTTAGGGCTATTCCCTGTGACCTTCAATTGCTTGGAGATGGCACCCAAAACAAGCTGTTCCATCACCTTTCTAGACCTATTCCTGATGACATTATTCTCTTCCTATTGCTTGGATATGGCACCCAAAACAAGCTGTTCCTTCACCTTTCTAGGGCTATTCTTGATCACCTTCCACTCTTCTAATTGCTTGGACACGGCATCAAAACAAGCCGTTCCATCACTTTCTAGGGCTATTCCTGATCACCTTCAATTGCTTGGAGATGGCATCAAATAAAGCCATTCCATCACCTTTCTAGGCCTATTCCTGATCACCTTCCACTCTTCTAATTGCTTGGAGATGGCATCAAAACAAGCTGTTCCATCACTTCTCTTGGGCTATTCCTGATGACCTCCCACTCTTCCAATTGCTTGGAGATGGCACCCAAAAGAAGCCATTCCATCACTTCTCTAGGGCTATTCCTAATGACATTATTCTCTTCCAATTGCTTGGACATGGCATCAAAACAAGACGTTCCATCACTTTCTAGGGCTATTCCTGATCACCTTCAATTGCTTGGAGATGGCATCAAATAAAGCCATTCCATCACCTTTCTAGGCCTATTCCCGATCACCTTCTTCTCTTCCATTTGCCTTAAGGTGGCATCCAAAACAAGCTGCTCCATCACTTTCTAGGGCTATTCCTGATGACATTATTCTCTTCCTATTGCTTGGATATGGCACCCAAAACAAGCTGTTCCTTCACCTTTTTAGGGCTATTCCCTATGACCTTCAATTGCTTGGAGATGGCACCCAAACAAGCTGTTCCATCACCTTTCTAGGGCTATTCTTGATCACCTTCCACTCTTCTAAGTGCTTGGAGATGGCATCAAAACAAGCCGTTCCGTCACCTCTCTTGGGCTATTCCTGATCACCTTCTTCTCTTCCTATTGCTTGGATGTGGCATCCAAAACAAGACGTTCCATCACCTTTCTAGACCTATTCCTGATGACATTATTCTTTTCCTATTGCTTGGAGATGGAATCCAAAAGAAGCCTTTCCATGGCCTTTCTAGGCCTATTCCTGATCACCTTCTTCTCTTCCAATTGCTTGGACATGGCATCAAAACAAGCTGTTCCATCACTTTCTAGGCCTATTCCTGATCACCTTCAATTTCTTGGAGATGGCATCCAAAAGAAGCTGCTCCATCACTTTCTAGGGCTATTCCTGATCACCTTCTTCTCTTCCAATTACCTTAAGGTGGCATCCAAAACAAGCTGCTCCATCAATTTCTAGGCCTATTATTCCTGATCACCTTCAATTGCTTGGAGATGGCATCCAAATCAAGCTGCTCCATCACCTCTCTAGGGCTATTCCTGATGACATTATTCTCTTCCTATTGCTTGGAGATGGCACCTAAAACAAGCTGTTCCATCACTTTCTAGGGCTATTCCCTATGACCTTCAATTGGTTGGAGATGGCACCCAAACGAGCTGTTCCATCACCTTTCTAGGGCTATTCTTGATCACCTTCCACTCTTCTAATTGCTTGGAGATGGCATCAAAACAAGCCGTTCCATCACCTCTCTTGGGCTATTCCTGATCACCTTCTTCTCTTCCAATTGCTTGGACATGGCATCAAAACAAGCTGTTCCATCACTTTCTATGCCTATTCCTGATCACCTTCAATTGCTTGGAGATGGCATCCAAATCAAGCTGCTCCATCCCCTTTCTCTGGACAGAGTCAAGGCTGATTTCCCTGTAATCTCCCACATCCTTCTTGCTCTTTTTATAGGCCAGGGTGATGCTGGTGGATGGGAACTGTTGGGTCACAGCCCTGATTGAGGAC
>NW_015439904.1:45359-46094 GCF_001577835.2 Coturnix japonica | reverse complement strand
TGAGGACCCCATCACAGCCCTGACTGATGACCCCATCACAGCCCTGATTGAGGACCCCATCACAGCCCTGACTGAGGACCCCATCACAGCCCTAAATGAGGACCCCATCACAGCCCTAAATGAGGACCCCATCACAGCCCTGACTGAGGCCTTGGGGAAGGGACCCCATCACAGCCCAGATCAAGGACCCCATCAGCTTTGGGTTCACAGGTGAAGGCAACTCATCTGCGCAACCAAAAGGGATGGAGCCTGGATGCGCCTCTCAGACCCCATTGAAAGGGCTGGAGAAAGATGGAGATACTCCCATGCTGAATCTCAGTCCTTATCTCGCTCTGAATCTCAGCATTTAAATAATGCGAGAGAAATACTGAAGCAGGACGTGACTAAAGAAATTCTTTGCTATTTTCTCCATGACAAAGAACTTCCCCAGAACTCGTTTTCTCAGCCCAAAAAGTGCAGCTGTAAGAGAGATTTCGTTTCCTGTGTGTAGTTTCATTTCCGTTATCAAGAAGAATTTGAAAGTCAGTTATACTTAGGAAATAAATCAGCGTTCCAAGTGATGATCCGTTGTGAATAGAGCAAGCAATCTTATAGGGTTAATGGTAATCCTATGTGAATAGGGCAAGCAATCTTATAGGGTTAACAGTAATCCTATGTGAATAGGGGGGGGGGGTAATATTCTTGTAGGGTTAATAGAAATCCTATGTGAATAGGGAAATCAATCTCTTTGTATGG
>NW_015439904.1:42771-44486 GCF_001577835.2 Coturnix japonica | reverse complement strand
GTGGAGCAATAATTCTTGTAGTGGTGTTATACGATAATCGCTTGTTGTGAAGTAGGGACGATTCAATAGTTCTTATACGGGTTATATGCGTATATCCCATGTGAAATTAGGAGAGCAATCTGCTTTCAGGGTGTTAATGTCTAGTCGTTTATGTGAATAGGGAAATCCAATCTTTTCTTATGTAAGGGTTAAATAGGAATCTATTGTGAATTCAGTTGCAAGCAATCTTATAGGGTTAATATTAATCCTATGTGAATAGGGACAGCAATCTTCTTATAGGGTTAATAGTAATCCCATGTGAATAGGGACAGCAATCTTCTTGTAGGGTTAACAGTAATCCTATGTGAATAGGGAAAGCAATCTTCTTATAGGGTTAATAGAAATCCTATGTGAATAGGGAAAGCAATCTCTTTGTATGGTTAACAGTAATCCTATGTGAATAGGGGGAGCAATATTCTTGTAGGGTTAATGGTAATCCTATGTGAATAGGGAGATCAATCTTATAGGGTTAACAGTAATCCTATGTGAATAGGGAGAGCAATCTCCTTGTAGGGTTAATGGTAATCCAATGTGAATAGGGACAGCAATGTTTTTGTAGGGTTAATAGTAATCCTATGTAAATGGGAGAGCATTCTTATAGGGTTAATAGAAATCCTATGTGATTAGGGAGAGCAATATCTCGTAGGGTTAATAGAATTCCTATGTGAATAGGGGGAGTAATATTCTTGTAGGGTTAATAGAAATCCTATGTGAATAGGGGGAGTATTATTCTTGTAGGGTTAATGTTAATCCTATGTGAATAGGGGGAGTAATATTCTTGTAGGGTTAATAGAAATCCTATGTGAATAGGGGGAGTAATATTCTTGTAGGGTTAACGTTAATCCCATGTGAATAGGGCAAGGGGTGAAAGTCAAGTCTTTCATGTTTTCCGACCTCAGTGAGCGTATGACTGAGGTCTCCACTCTGTAGGGAGGGAAAATGGAAGCACCGATGTTCAGGGAATACGAGATAACTGCAAAGTGACCAAGACTCCTCAGCTCTGAATTTAAAATGGATCATTTGGATCTTGCTACTCAGGTAAGGAATGAAATTCAGGCTGGAATAGCTCACTGAGATGATTTTGGAGTAGTTTGCATGAGTATCGAGGCAGCTTTGTGCTCTTTAGTTTCCAGGGAACGCTATCAGCCCTGGATTCAAATGGTTTCCTTCTTGGCTGGTTGACTGGGAATATATTTTGATCTTCCATAAGGTGGGATTTTAAACAATTTGCTAAGGGTTGTTTAAGGTCATTTATTATTGATTATGCTGCTGTTCCAGCGGATCCTGGATCCCTTATAAAGTTGGCGAGACGGACAGCCCAGCTGAAGTGCCTTTATAGCAATGCACGCAGCCTGAGTAACAAGCAGGAGGAGCTGGAAACTGTGATGCACTCGGAAAGTTATGGCATTGTTGCCATCACAGAAACATGATGGGATGACTCCCACAACTGGGATACTGCCATCGACGGCTATAGACTCTTTAGGAGAGACAGGCGAGGTAGGAAGGGTGGGGGAGTCGCTCTCTATGTCAGAGATTGGATAAACTGTGAGGAGCCCCCTATGAGAAACAGTCAGGAACAGGTAGAGAGCCTGTGGGTTAGGATTAGAGATGGGACTAATAAAGGTCAGCTGGTATTAGGGGTATACTACAGGCCACCTGATCAAGGGGAGGCTGCT
>NW_015439904.1:32025-42746 GCF_001577835.2 Coturnix japonica | reverse complement strand
TGCTGCTCACCAACGCTGAGGAGATCATCAAAGGCGTCAAGGTTGGAGGCTGCCTGGGCTCCAGCGACCATGTCCTGGTTGAGTTTGTGATCTCAAGCCATGTGGGCCTGGCAAAGAGCAGGACCAGGACACTGAACTTTAGAAGAGCAGACTTCAAGCTACTCAATGGAATGCTGGCCAAGATCCCCTGGCGCGCTGCCCTCAAAGACAAGGATGTTGAGGAGAGCTGGCTGCTCTTTAAGGATGCCCTCCTGGCAGCACAAGAGGTCTCCATTCCTCTGAATAAGAAAGTGGGCAGGCGAGGTAGGAAACCGGCATGGCTCAGCAAGGACCTGCTGAGAGAACTGAGGGTGAAGAAAGGGGTGTACAAGCTCTGGAAACAAGGCTGTGTCACCTGGGAAGAATACAGGGATGCTGTCCGGACTTGCAGACGTGGGATAGTAATAGTAATAGTAATAGTAATAGTAATAGTAATAGTAATAGTAATAGTAATAGTAATAGTAATAGTAATAGCAATAGCAATAGCAATAGCAATAGCAATAGCAATAGCAATAGCAATAGTAATAGTAATAGTCTAGTGCGGGTTGGAAGGGACCTTAGAGATCATCGAGTCCAACTCCCAGGATTCGAGCCTCTGTGCTGCAGAGCGGCACTTCTACCACTTGCACCACAGAGGGGATTCAAACTCCGGGCCCTGATGTTGTAAGGCGGCATTCCTACCACTGCGCCACTGGGGATCACGGAAGCCAAGGCGCAGGCAGAACTGAACTTGGCGAGGGACGTGAAAAACAATAAGAAAACCTTCTACAGGTCCATTGGCCAGAAGAGACAGGCCAAAACAGGCGTACCTACTTTGGTAAGTTTAAAAGGAGAAATGGCTTCAACAGATGAAGAGAAAGCTGAGGTGCTGAATGAGTTCTTCACCTCGGTCTTCACTGGTGGCCAGGATTCTAGTCTTTTTCACGTCCCTAAGCCCTGCACCCCCATACCTCTATGTGGGGGCCAAGGAGGTAAATCCCTCCCCACAGTAAAGGGCAGAGCAAGTCCGAGAGTGCCTCCTTAGACTGAATGAGTACAAGTCTATGGGGCCAGATGGCATACATTCCAGGGTCCTGAAGGAGCTGGCTGAAGTGGTTGCTGAGCCACTCTCCATCATATTTGAGAAGTCATGGCTGTCAGGTGAGGTCCTGGAAGATTGGAGGAAGGGTCACATCACTCCCATATACAAGAAGGGGAGCAGGGAGGACCCGGGGAACTACAGGCCGGTGAGTCTCACATCCGTGCCTGGGAAGATGATGGAACAGATCCTCCTGGACAACATGCTCGATCACATAAAGAATGAGCATGTGATCTGAGACAGCCAGCACAACTTAACCAGGGGAAGGTCATGCTTAACTAATCTTGTGGCCTTCTATGATGGAGTGACGGCGTTGGTGGACGAAGGGAAGGCGACCGATGTCATTTACCTGGACCTGAGCAAGGCCTTTGACATGGTCCCCCACCACATCCTCATCTCCAAATTGGAAGGAAGTGGATTTGATGGGTGGACAACTAGATGGATAAGCAATTGGCTGAAAGGCCGCAGACAGAGGGTGGTGGTCAATGGCTCTATGTCCAGGTGGAGGCTGGTAACGAGCGGCATCCCTCAAGGGTCTGTCTTGGGACCGGTGCTCTTTAACATCTTTATTAAGGACATCGATGAGGGAATTGAGTGCACCCTCAGCAAGTTTGCTGACAACACCAAGCTGAGTGGTGCAGTCGATACGGTGGAGGGAACGGATGCCATTCAGAGGGACCTTGACAGGCTGGAAAGCTGGGCTCGGGTGAACCTAATGAGGTTCAACACGGCAAAGTGCAAGGTTTTGCACTTGGGCTGGAAGAACCCCAGGCACCTGTACAGGCTGGGAGGAGTGGTCCTTGAGAGCAGCTCGGCAGAGAAGGACCTGGGTGTCCTGGTGGACAAGAGACTCAACATGAGCCAGCAGTGCGCTCTGGCAGCCCGGAAAGCAAATGGGATCCTGGGCTCCATCAGGAGAGGGGTGGTCAGCAGGGATAGGGAGGTGATTGTCCCTCTCTACTCTGCTCTTGTGAGGCCCCATCTGTTGTACTGTGTCCAGGTGTGGAGCCCTCAGTACAAGAAAGACATAGAGATTTTGGAAAGGGTCCAGAGGAGGGCCACGAAGATGATCAGGGGGCTGGAGCACCTCCCCTATGAGGACAGGCTGAGGGAGTTGGGTTTGTTCAGCCTGGAGAAGAGAAGGTTGCGGGGTGACCTCATTGCAGCCTTTCAGTACCTGAAGGGAACTTACACCCAGGAGGGGAGTAAACTCTTGGAAAGGGCTGATAATAGCAGGACTAGGGGAAATGGATCCAAGTTGAAGGAGGGAAGATTTAGGTTGGATGTTAGGGGGAAGTTCTTTACTAGGAGAGTGGTTAGGCCCTGGAACAGGCTGCCCAGGGAGGTTGTGGATGCCCCGTTTCTGGAGGTGTTCAAGGCCAGGTTGGACGGGGCCCTGGGCAACCTGATCTAGTAAAGGTGTATGTTTGGTGGCCCTGCTGGGCAGGGGGGTTTGAACTACATGATCCTTGAGGTCCCTTCCAACCTGGGTCATTCTGTGATTCTGTGGCAGCTGTGGGGTTTATGGAGTCTCTATGGGTCTCTATGGATCTCTATGTCGTCTATGGGGTCTCTATGGGGTTATGGGGGGGATATGGGGTTATATGGGGTTATGGGGTCTCTATGGGGTTCATTCTGTGACATTTACAACATGGAATTCCTATGATGACATGGATGGAAACCCAAGTTGTTCCAATCAGCCCACTAAGGACAAACCATCAGACCATGTCTCAGTTCTCCAGTAGTGGCTGTGGCTGCCCTGGTTCAGCCCAATCTACATCGCTCCCCTCATTAGAGGCCTCCACACAAGGCCGAATTGTCTCACTCTGGGATTAGGCTGGGATGCAACAAGCAGACATCAAGACACTCTCTTCAGTCCTCCTTCAGTCTACGCAAGGATGAGCAAAAATAATGACCAAGTGCTGAGTGAGCAAATGTTACGATTTTGGTACCTATCAATTACTTATAATAGGCATTCTCCTACTGAGCATGCATCAATGAAGAAAGTTCATCTAGAGGATGTGCGAGGAAGACCATTAGAGGAAGTCAGACTGTTGGTTGTGCTGTCATGATGCTAAAAGGACACTAGATGGTAGAAGAGACCATGGAATAGAAGACTGGAGTCCTCATAAATCACTACCTGAGATAGGCGTGTATATGTTAATTGTCTCATAAATAATTAATGAATACGCATTATTTGCAGAAATAGAAGGGAATCTGATTTCTGTCATCTCAGAAGAACCGCTTATGGGGGAAATATCCGCAGTGCTTCCCAGCACCGTAATAAACATTCCCGCTTTATAACCTCGTGTGGGGTATAGACTTTGATTCAGCTCGAGTGACTGTAGTCTGTACTTCTTTATGTACATACAAAAACACACACCAAGGCGTGAGTCATGAAGGTGTGGGAAATAAAATGTTTCCGCATTGAAAACTAACACAGTGAGTATTTCATGGCCCCTGCTGCCATCTAATGTCAGTTATTGGTACTAACAATTCTTTCCAAGATTCCCTTTATCCAGTGGAGAAGGATCTTTAATAATCTCCATCACTTGTTCTTTAGGTAAACTTCCCATATTTATGCATGCTGAGTAGTTAAGTTAGAAGAATCAATAGCTACAGAATTATAACATTTGTATTATGGACTATTTTGTTTTGCTCAGAGTCCCTCGGCAATAAAGGGATGACTCGGGGCCCCTACATAAGGTCAAACTGTCCCACCTTTTAATTAGGAGGAATGCAACAGATACTCCTCTACATTCTTTCCTCCCAAGCTTATCTCTATCCAAGGATGCCAGATGTCCAGGAAATAAAGGCCTAGTGTTAAATGAGTGTATGTAAGAAGGTTTACTAATTGGCAATATACGTTTACTTAAGCCAACATTTATGTTGAGCCAACACTCATATACTTAATTAAGTGTCGGAAAGATTGTGAATCTGAAGTACTCAGCCAATGAGGAACTAGGGCAGAAAGAGATAAGTGTCAGGTAACAGGGCATAAAAGAGTTAATGTTGTTTTCTACATGTGCTTGTGGTATGCCTGCCATTGCAATTGTGAATAAAATCTGCTTTATCAGAGATACTCTCCTGATAAATTATTTGGATATTTCCAACACTCGCTGAGTTTCTCAAGGTCCCAAAGGTGTTCAAGAGTAAAATCCCGTGACACTGGGTGTCCCCATGCTTATAAGCTCTCTCCTAAACCTCTCCATATTCCCTGCCACTCAGCATTCTCTGGTTTTGGGGAAAGCTTCCTCCACATAATGTAAATTACTATTACAAGGAATGCATTCAGAGAGACTGTCAGCATAGTACCTAAGCTTGCACCCTGAACATGAATAAGGAGACGGGAAGAGCATCTGGAGACCAGTCCAAACACCATATTGTTGGTTAAATTAACTGGGACGTACAGGGATCAGGCAGGTGTCTCCATCAGTGCCTTTAACTGATTACAGGTATGTGCAACTGACACAGAACACGAGGAACTTACTTAAAAAAAAACCCTTCAAGTTCCAAGGAATGGTCCTTAGACCTCCATACAATGCTCTTAAAATGAAGTAGATATCCATAGTTGCCTGCATTCTCCACCAATAATTGTCATGGGGTTATCCCTAGATGTAAGTCCGTGACAGGGGGCACAGGCCACAGGAAAAGAAAGAAGAGAAAGAGGAGTAAAGGAAAAAAATAAAATAATTAAATAAAAATATGAGGGGTTTGCTGCGACACAGCCAGCGCCGGCCCCCAGAACACAGGGAGAGGGGGAAGGGCAGAGAGTGAGCAGATAGTTTTAATAAAGAGAAAACACAATTGCAGCAATCTGAGGAAGAACAGTAAATAACTAAATTTAACCAAATCAAACAAAACAAGAGAGAGAAGAGTACCAAAAGTAGAGATCAGACCATGATACTGCGAAGCCAGCACATGCTTTTCTCTGTGGGGGGCTGAGATGGCCACAGGCAGAGAGTGGCTGGGGTCTAGTCCAGAGTCCAGCCCCGCTTCCTCTTAACGCCAAGTCCTCTGGGGATGGCACGTCCCCCCCCCCACTGAACAATTGGCAGTGTTCATTCAGTGCCTTTGTCATCATGCTGGAGATGAGGTCCCAGAAGACTGGAGGCTTGCCAACGTGACTCCCATTTACAAGAAAGGTTGTAAGGAGGATCCGGGGAACTACAGGTGCCAGGGAAGGTAATGGAACAAATTGTCTTGAGGGAGATCACGAGACAGGTGTGGGATGAGCAGGAGATCAGACCTAGCCAGCATGGGTTCGTGAAGGGCAGCTCCTGCTTGACCAATCTGATCTCCTTCTACGATCCTGTGACCCATCTGATGAATGAAGGAAAGAAAGGCTGTTGATGTGCTCTACTTGGACTTCAGCAAAGCCTTCGACACTATCTCCCATGCTGTTCTCCTGCAAAAGCTGGCAGCCCGTGGCTTGGATGAGTACACTCTCAGCTGGGTAAGGAGTGGGCTGGAGGCCCGGGCCCAGAGAGTGGTGGTAAATGGAGTTAAATCCAGTTGGAGACCAGTCATGAGTGGTGTTCCCCAGGGGTCGGTGCTGGGGCCTGTCCTCTTCAACATCTTTATTGATGACTTGGATGAGGGCATTGAGTGCACCCTCAGTAAGTTTGCGGATGACACCAAATTGGCAGGGAGTGTTGATCTGCCTGAGGGTAGTGAGGCCCAGCAGAGGGATCTGGATAGAGCTGGGCCAAAGCCAACGGGATGAAGTTCAACAAGACCAAATGCTGGGTCCTGCACTTTGGCCACAACAACTCCAGGCTGCACTATAGGCTTGGGGCGGAGTGGCTGGAGGATTGTGCGGAGGAAACGAACCTGGGGGTATTGATTGATGCTGGGCTGAACATGAGCCGACAGTGTGCCCGGGTGGCCAAGAAGGCCAACGGCATTCTGGCTTGCATCAAAAACAGTGTTACTAGCAGGAACAGGGAGGTGATTGTTCCCCAGTACTTGGCATTTGTGCGGCCGCACCTCGAGTACTGTGTTCAGTTTTGGGCCCCTCACTGCAAGAAAGACACTGAGGCCCTGGAACGCATTCAGAGGAGGGCAACAAAGCTGGTGAGGGGTCTGGAGCACAGGCTTTATGAGGAGAGGCTGAGGGAGCTGGGATTGTTCAGCCTTGGAGAAGAGGAGGCTGCAGGGGAGACACTATGCCTTCTCTACAATAATTCCTGAAGGGGGTTTGTAGTGAGCTGGGGGTTGGCCTCTTCTCTCGTGTATCAGTGATAAACTAGAGGGAATGGTTTTCAGCTGCGTCAAGGGGAGATTCAGGCTGGAAGATTAGGAAAGTATTGCTTTTTCGGAAAGAAAGTAAGTCAGCATTGGAAATGCCAACTGCCCAGGGAACGGTGGTGGAGTCACCGACCATGGAGTGTTTCAAAGAACGCTAGGCTTGGATGTGGCACTGAGGAATATGATTTAGGCCAGGAAGTCATTGGTATGGTTGGACTAAGATGATCTTCTAGGTCTTTTTACCACCCTTGATAATTCTGTGATCTCGTGATTCATGTGATTACGTGTTGCCTCGCCCAGTCAGACAGTAAGTCAGCAGAGGGGCAGCCTGACAGAATGGCATCTGACGTGGATGGTGCACACGAAGCTAAAAGGTGTGCTTTCAATTAAACTACAAGCGGAAAACAGTTACACTCATTGACATTGACCAATACTTGCTGAATGTTTCTGGAGACCAAACAGTGGATTGAGCAGAAGAGAGGCAGAGGGAAGGTGTGTTTTCAGGCAGTGGTAATGGTGGGTCACCTTCTCTGGTGCAGATGCAAATATAAGCTAGGGCCATGTAGGCTCCTCTTCTCTTACCCTCACTCTCCCATCTATGTTCTCCAGGCTTCTTCTGACGCTCCTCACTTGTCAGTCACTCATTGCGGTCAGCTTCTTATCCTACATCCCTATGCTCGGAATGTCTCCTGTAGAACCTATCAGAGCTTTGTGCACAGTTCAATTTCCACAGAACATCCTGGGGCACACCCACACTTTCTCTTATCCCCCCTCCGGGACCACCTCTGTGTACAAAATGGAAGAAGCCCTGGAAGAAGCTTGGAAACTTCTGACATGATAACACACATCCAAGAACTTGTTGTGTGCAGGGTCTCACAGGGAATGAGGAAGAGGGGACCTGACAACCAACGTGCAAACCAGCTGCTGCTGCTGGACTCTCAGAGGCACTGACAGATGTGAGCCTGAAAGCACAGACACCAGACAGGAGCCCAGAGTTGACCTGTCAGCTGCTGAAGGGTGAAGCCATTGCACAGTTTGATGAACATCTGTGTGCTTCCTGCTGGACTCTGGGTTTCTGAGAACATCTGACCAGTACAGGTCTAGAAATGTCTCACAAGAAGGAGGGCAGAGAGAGTGGCTGCATTTCCTTTATTCTGTTAAGATTCACAGAGAGCCTGGTACATTATGTACCATGTGTCTGGGCTACACTACAAAGGTTCTAGCTGAACAGGAATTGTTTTCAATAATGACTTAGTAGTGAAAAGATTACAGTATTTTTTAAAGAAGAATAAGAATAAATTACACAGATAAAATGGCACGAAACAAACAATAAAGGCCAGCTTGATTCAGTAAAGAGCTGCATTACAAGCCATGAATTCCAAAAGATGGGCAGTTCACTGCTTTTGAAAGAAATTTGGTCATCACTTTCCTCACTGCATCCTTGACCTCCCTGTTCCTCATGCTGTAGATGAGGGGGTTCACTGCTGGAGGCACCACCGAGTACAGAAGTGCCAACATCAGGTCCATGAGTGGGGAGGAAACAAAGGAGGGCTTCAGGTAAGCAAAAAAGCCAGTGCTGAGAAAGAGGGAGACCACGGCCAGGTGAGGGAGGCACGTGGAGAAGGCTTTGTACCGTCTCTGCTCAGAGGGCATCCTCAGCACGGCCATGAAGATCTGCACATAGGAAACCACAATGAAAACAAAGCACCCAAAGCATACACATACACTAAAAATTAGAAGCGCAACTTCCCTGATGTAGGAGCCAGGGCAGGAGAGCCTGAGGATCTGGGGGATTTCACAGAAAAACTGGTTCACAACATTGCCTTGGCAGATAGGCAGTGAAAACGTACTGACAGTGTGCAGCAGGGAATTGAGAACCCCAGTTCCCCAGGCAGCTGCTGCCATGGTGGCACAAGCTCTGCTGTCCATCAAGGTCCCGTAGTGCAGGGGCTTGCAGATGGCAACGTAGCGGTCATAGGACATGATGGTGAGAAGGGAATACTCTGCCGAGAGGATGAAGACAAAGAAAAAGATCTGTACAGCACATCCAGTGTAGGAGATGGCCCTGGTGTCCCTGAGAGCATTTGCCATGGCTTTGGGGAGAGTGGTGGAGATGCTGCCCATGTCAAGGAGGGCCAGGTTGAAGAGGAAAGGTCCATGGGGGTGTGCAGGCGGTGGCTGCAATCTATGGCTGTGAAGAAGAGGCTGTAGCCCAGGAGGGAAGCCTGGCAGATACTCAGGAAGAGCTGGAAGTGTAGGAGCTGCAGATCTTGCATGTCTGCAAGTATCAGGAGGGAGAACTCGGTGATGGAGCTGCTGTTGGACATCTGCTGTTCCTGAGCTTGGAGTCCTGCTCAGAGTGCAGAAGATAATGACTAGTCTAGACACTTTTTCAAGACATTCCTCCTGCTATACTATATAAAAATCAGAACAGGTAATGGAAAATCCCTGCCTTGATTCTCGTCTTGCAAAGTACTCTTACAAACACTCAGTTCTGCAGTGGAGCTGTGATCCCCTGCCCCAGGCAGCAGCTGTGGCAGCACAACCCTGCCGGGGGCCTCCTTCCCCCCACACGTCTCCCCGCAGCTCCCCGGGCAGGCTGAGTGCTGAGCCTGGCAGGCAGCAGAGTCCCATACCCTGCACACAGCCCCTGGGGCATAGCAGGGACCCTGCTCTGCAGGACAGCCCTGGGCACCCGCCTGCAGCCCTGGCTGCACAGCCTGCAGCTGTGCTGGGAAATGCAGCTCTCAGGGCTGGGCTCTGATGCTGCAGCACAGAACCCCTCAGATGGAGTTGAAGTCTTTTTCCAAAATAAAGAATCATGCAGTGCCTGCAGCCAGACCTGCTATGAGATGTCCCTGATTTGGTTAACCCTCTATGAATATCAGCTGCATAGGCTGCAGTGAGACTTACCGTGTCATGGTGTGTGAGTAATGCTCCTGTTGTGAGCTCACAGCCCGCTCACACTGTACACATCCTGTAAGCTCTCTCCCCTTTCTCTCCTCTCCTCTCCTTCTTTCAGCTGCATGCTGTGCTGTGCACAAGAGCTGCTCCTGGGCACAGCTGTCTCTCTGCAGGGCTGCCCACTTGTATGAGCTCCCTGTGTCCCATGGGCCCGGCCCAGCTCATCAGCAGAGGATGTCATTGTTATCCTTCCCACTCACCTCCCCTGAGATGTCCCTGGGTTCTCATGGCCAACAGCTTTTGAAAGACAACGGCATCATGACTGTACTTTGAAACCTGTTGAATTAAACACCAGATTTCCATTCCAGATATGTGATGAGACCTCCCAGGGAGTGTTTGCTGAAGGAAAAAGGGCAAGGGAATCATAGAATCATAGAATCATAGAATCACCAAGGTTGTAAAAGACCTCTAAGATCACCCAGTCCAACCGTTCACGCTGTTTACCTATAGCTTCCACTAAACCATGTCCCTCAACACAAAAAATCCAATCCTTTCTTGAGCACCCCCAGGGTCAGTGACTCCACCACCTCCCTGGGCAGTCATTCCAGTGCCTGACACCCATTCTGAGAAGTAATATTTCCTACTGTCCAGCCAGAATCTCCCTGCTGCAGCTTGAAATCATTCCCTCTAATCCTATCGTAAATGACATGAGAGTCGACTCCCAGCTCCACACAACCCTTCTTCAGCGAAAGTTAAGGAGCAATAACGTTCCCTCTGAGCCTCCTTATCTCCCAGCCTGAAACATTCCCAGCCTCATCAGCCTCCTCATATGACCCTCACCACGCTTTGTTGCCCTCCTTTGAAACATGTTCAAGGCTCAGTGTTTTCTTGCAGTGAGCGGCCCAAACTGGACACAGAACTCGAGTTGCAGCCTCACCAGTGCTGAGTACAAGGGAACAATCTCTTGCTCCTGCTGGCAACCTGTTCCTGATGCAAGGCAGGATGCTCGTTGACCTTTCTTGGCCACCTGGGCACACTGCTGGCTCATGTTCAGCCGAGCATCAAATAATACCCAGGTCCGTTTCCTCTACACAGTCTTCCAGCCACTTCACTCCAAGCCTGCATAGCGTCACACGCTAGTTGTTGTAGCTGAAAAGCCAGGACGCGGCAATTTGGTCTCAGTTAACCTCATTGAAGTGGCTTCAGCCCGGCTCTCCCAGCCTGTCCAGATCCTCAGTAGGTGCCTTGCTAAACTCCAGGACATCCACACTCCCAGCCAATTTGGTGTAGTCTGCAAAACTTACAAAGGATGCACTCAATGTCCTCATCCAGGTCATCAATAAAGATATTGTAGAGGACAGACCCCAGCACAGACCCTGGGGAACACCAGGTAGGCACACAGGTAGGCGTCCAGGCGGGTCTTGAATCTCCAGAGAAGGAGACTTCCCAA
>NW_015439904.1:26852-31261 GCF_001577835.2 Coturnix japonica | reverse complement strand
CTAAACAACGACGGCACATCCCGACGGTGTTGAGTAGTCAGATTAAACACAGATCGATATGGTGACCCGGTGTTCTGAGCCATAGCGCACTGCAATAGATGGGGCAACCTGGTCAACACTCAAATTGATCACGTGGAAGTGCAGCAGCGGTGCCAGGCAGCCAGCGAAGGCCAGGCGTCCCCTGTAGTCGCATCAAGCAAGGTATTGCCAGCTGCGGTGAGGGAAAGGATCCATACCCTCTCTGCTCTGCACTCGCTGCAGCCTCACGTGGAGCAGGCCTCGGCGACTTTGGGCACCTCAGAACATGAAGGGACATATATAACTAATGTGGAGTGTTGGGAAGGAGGTCAGAAGGATCTGAGAGATCTCAAGTTCAGAAAGTTTCATTGGGATTGGACTGGTATCTTGTTCAGACAGGATCCTTCTCTACATTCCAATTCTGTAGACACGCAGCTCACACATGGAACACTCCAACTTATACAGTCGTCCTTGCACCCCCATCGCCAGCAGCTTGGGGATCTTCTGTCCCCATGTCTTTCATTTGAGCATCACTGACACGACTCCCATCCACTGCCAGCAGAGGGTCCTGACAAACATGAAGGACAGGATCTCCCCTGCCAAGGTCTGTGAAACAGACTTAGCGCTGACTGCTTTTAAGGCTATGGAGGTGGTTTGTTCAAAATCAGAGCACCGATGCCATGCCTTTGCCTAGCCTGTAGTCAAGTTCCAATTACTCTTCTCTAAGCATCCCTTGGGAAGATCTACTTTGTAAAGGCCCTCAGTGGCATTAATACTCTGTTTTCACTATTAATCACTTCACTGTTACCTCTGAACTCATGTCTTGTTGAGGCACTTGCTGCAATACTTCTCCTCTGCACTGGAGTTGATGTGACTGCAGGCCGCAAAGTGCACCCTGGGCTCCATTATAACTTCAAAGAGCCTTTGTGCTTTGTGCCCTCCTGCCATCTTCTGCAGGTTTTCAGAACTTTTCACTCAAAATGGAGAGGTATCTGAAAGAGCTTACAAGAGCCGAGTCCGCCACGACATTATTGTCTAATTTACTTTATAGTTCGGGTTTAAAGAAAAGACATCCAAGATCAGCACTTGTGGCATAACTGATATACAAACAGGATTGTACTCAAAAATTCCATTCTGTTACTGCATGGACAAATGTCCTTCTCAACCTCCCCACCCCATTTCTAACTACATTCCCCCATGGAACTTGCATTCACTCCTCATATCACTCTCTCCTCTCAGTACCCGCAGTGTTAAACCTTTTGCACCAACTCCCACAGGCTTTACTCAGAGATACAGCCTGCACCTGTGGGCAAGAGAAAGAATTCTCTTTTTTTTTGGCCAGCGAGTCAGTAAGAAAGGTGATGTCAATTGCAACGAACATAAAACTACAGTGATCAAACTGCTTGCCATGTCCTGGCTGCACCTTCTCATGGTGCTTGTCTTTAGAGGGAATATTGTACAAGGATCATGAGTTAGATGCCAAGGCTCTGTAGTCACAGCGCTTGGAACTTGCAAGCCACTCTCTGTCTCCCGTACCTGAAAGGCATCTTGTCCTGCAAACACAGTTCTGGAAAACAACTGTAATTACACGATAAAAAAAATACACAAAAATCCTCAATGTCTCATTATTTACAACTTAATATGGAGTCAGGACTCATGAGAATTTTACATCTGTTTGAGACAAGGGTTAACGTGTTTTCATTGATTTCTGTCTTTGTTTCACTTTTATGGCATTTAATCAAACATGTGTAGAATAATAGTTTAAAAATAAATTAAAAAATAAATAAATAAATAAATACAAGAGAGTGGATTATCCATTTGTGTTTCACACGTGGCCTGGTGCCCTCTTGACCTTCACATTCCCCACCAGCCTTTCCTTGCTGGTGAGTATGAGATCCAGCAGTGTTGCACAATGGCTGCAATAACAGCGGCCATGAAGATATGTATTGAGCATAGCCTGTATCACAGTACAGACTGCATAAACCATGGGAATGTTTAGGGTTAAGCAAAGGACAAACAATATGCCTTGAAGGCAAGCTGCAGAACAACTCAAAATGTGGTGTTTGTATCCATCGTCTTAAGGAAATCTGAGGAGTGTTTGAGCGCAGATAGCCCACACAAGTGTCTTGCTTGATAACACTGCTTCATTGATGGCTACTTCTGCCTACTCATATGCTATCTCCTTCTAGCTTCATTAGGGCCTGTCTTCCGACCTGGCAACTTAAGCTACCCTCACAATGAACAAATGCACACACGTATTAGTGGCACTAGATTATACAGTCTGTGGTGAGAGTCACAAAATATGTTGAAGACTTCATCACTCTCATATTGAGTTGGTGATGCTTCTCCCCTGTTGACATCGGCACATCAATGGCAATCACACAGAGAACCCGATCCATGGCACATCAGAGCACCTCTCTTCCATGGTTCCTCCATGGCTTGGTCAAGAAGCTGCCATCTGTGCTCTCCAGGGATCTCAGAAAAAGAAACCTTGTGAAGGTATAGAAGTGATGTGAGAACTTGTAATAAAAAGTTTGGATCGTTCAAATCTGTGTCCATGCTTTAGATGCAGCATTCCTGTGCACCTATGTCCACAATGCCCCCCACGGCACTTTCCCCCACGTCCGTGCCCTACGCCTTTTCCAGTACTGGGGGTCCTGGGACAGAGATGGTGGTTCTGTCAGTGACCGTGGGGGTCTGTGAGACTATGGGGGGCCTGGAATGGGTAAGGAAGGGCCAAGGGAGGATTCAGTGGGAGCCCAGTGGGGGACATGGGGTGCTGTTTGAGACAACCCAGTTCTGTGAAGTTTTATGCCAGCTATGGGGAAGGTGTACAGAATCTTAGGAAGTCCTGAAAGGTTTCTGGGGCTCTGTGGGGGCTGTGGGGTGGCTACAGGTTCTTGGATGGGAAATACTGACGGGTATTGGGGCATTCAGGGAATTATGGGTAGGCTCTTATGGGAAAGAAAGGGCAACCTTCTGGAAAGCAAGGGGCAGCCATGGGGATTGAAGGGACACCTACTGGAATGCAAAGGGAATCCGGGCTGAGGCCAGGGGATAGCCAGGAGAAGAACAGGAAATGTAGCTGAGTTCCTCTTTCAAACCCATACCTTTTAATTCCCAGCTTTGCTGTAAAACTGCCAGAGGAGCTGCAGTCCTGCCGCCTGTCTCCAGCCTGTGTCAGAAAGAGCTGCACGTCAGCGGAGTGCAAGTGCCATTAAAAAGTCAGCTCCATCATTGCACTCACATAACCATCCCCTTCACCATCTGGAACAGACACAGACAGCCATGCCCTTGCACATGAACTGTTCCTATCAAAAGAGGGAAGTTCTTGGCTGTCTTAGGATGTGAGAAAAAGAGGAAGAGCTTAAAAGCCTTCAAAACAGGTGACCAAGGCACCAACTATGGAAGCTCAACACACCTTCTAGGTTAAGAAGCAGAAAGAGGAATAAATGCACCTGGCTGCTGGAGAGGGCTGCGCTGCATCTCTTGCTGCCACCCTTGGCTTGTCATCGTGCTGCCCAAACTCAGCACGCTTTGAAGGGCCGCAGCCTTACAGGAAAGAACAGAGAGCAAAGAGCTCTGCTTGCATTCCCTGTCAGCACACAGAGATGATCCCAATGCCCCCATTGACCCCAACAACGCTCATTCAATGCCCCCAACCAGCAATGTCTCGGTTGCCCTATAGAGGGACATTATCCCCATTACCCCATTGACCCCATAACCCTATGACAATACCTTGTACTGAGGAAAGGCTGAGATGCACCACGTCCTCACCTGCAGCCTTCTTAGAAGGGGAGGTTCAGCAGCTGCTCCACTATTCAGCAAGTCCTCCAGAAACCTCCTTCTTTCTTCCTGAGCAGCAGACTGGATGCTAAAACCTTCTCATAAGTCAATATTAAACAGCACCTGGACCTGAAGCCCCAGGAGAAAACACAGTTCAGATCCAAGACCACAAAACAGTCATATTCTAGTCCAGTACAATTCAAGTTCTGATTTAAATTTCAGGACTAGCATTTCACCCACCCTGCGATAGAGGTTATGCTGGCTGAGGATCTACAGGAGATTCATACAGCATCTAGGGAGCTTTTTAGGGTGCAAGTTTATGTAGGGTGTTGGAGGTTCTAAAAGATCCATAAGTCCTCTGGTGGCTTATAGCGAGCGTTATTGGGGTACATGGTTGTCCTCTTCAGAGAAGTGTGGCTATCTTTGGTCTACTGCAGGAGGAGATTTAGTGGATTACAAGGCTAGTATCTTGAATGTTTTGGGGCTATAGGGTATATGGGCTATGAAGGTATAGGTGGCATGTGTGAACTAGAAGGCTCTCCGACTGCGTTCCCCTCTCCTTCATCCCCTTCTTCTGTTCCCTTTCCATCAGCGCGAGTGGTGGT
>NW_015439904.1:24777-25646 GCF_001577835.2 Coturnix japonica | reverse complement strand
TGAAGAGGACTGTGTCCTCTAGCAAGATGGGCTGTTGTTTCGGGCATCAGTCTTGGTCTCATTTTGGAGCAAGCGTCACAGTCTTGGCATGTCTTGGACAATATCAGATAGTTGTACAGGCAGGCCCCCATGCTTTAGCGGCTGCCCACATTATCTTTTGTCCAGCATGTCGTAGTTTCTGATGTAACCAACGGGCAATATTTTCGGATTGTGAGTTCTCAATCCATCGGATTCGGGCCAGTGTGTCAGCTTCATCATTTCCTGTTGACTGTAGGGGTTGATGACCGCAGACATGGTAGACACATACTGTCCCGCGTTTGTCTGCATTCCGTATATTTAACCACATGTCTTTACCCCAAATCAGTTGGGTGTGGATAGTCCATTCTTGAGTAGCCCACTGCGTAATCCAAAGAGTGAGCTTCCGATACACAGCCCAACTATCTGTACAGATGTTCAGGACACCGTCACCAGGTTCTTTAGTTATAACCATCCACACAGCTCCCAATTCTGCCCATTGGCTGCTCTGACCACCCCCCTCATCAAACCAGATTGTCTCAGTAGAGGGTTGGTATGCTATCGCTCGTCACTTACTCCGGTTGCCTTTGCTTGATCCATCCGTAAACCAGGCATCATCAGGAATAGAATATCTTCCTTCCTGTACGGGACTCTTCTCTGGTGGAGCAACCATCGGTTCTTTTGGTGCATCACTGTGATATGTCACTGGGCCTAGGATTTTCTGTAGTTCTTCTTTAAGTGGAGATGAAGACAGACCACTTCTCTGGCACAGATAGGCGACCCATCGTGCTACCGTTTGTGCTTGGGCCACCCCTGTCTTAGGAAGGTGGGTCAAATTCCTTACCCACCCCTGG
>NW_015439904.1:22119-22908 GCF_001577835.2 Coturnix japonica | reverse complement strand
ACTTGAGGCGGTTTCTTTTTTCTACTAGGAACAATGAAATCTTCTAAGTTCCAAGTTACTGTTGGACATCGTTCTATGATTCTTATCCTTGGTCTTTTAGGATGGTTTTGAAATTTTTGTTCATCCTTCAGCTGCTTCCACAGCTGAAGGAGGACATGGTTAGGCTGGCCATCAATTTTTGTAAATTGAAAGCCTGCCCGAAGATCACCAAACATTTGTTTTCAGGACACTCTTATAGGTCCTGACTGAGGGGTTCGCAGGGCTGGTTTCCTAGTTCAAGTTATTGGAAAGATCTCTGCATCTTCTATTACCCTAATATTGCGCTTAGCTCTTAAACGCTTTGTCTCCCCCAGATCCGCTACTAATTGAGCAGCTTGTTGAACTGCTGCTTCCGAAGCCACCAATGGATTTAATATGGAAACTAATGTTCCATACATATGTGAGGGAGCTTGTTGCAGTATTAGGTCCCTCATCTCTACAGAAAATTTTACCATATCAGGGCTATCGAATGTATGTTCAGAAATGGCTTTTCGCATGCCCAATTCCCGTATATAATTTTGAAGGTCCTCCATTGAAGACCACATGCCCATGTTTACCAGTACGTCAGATTTATTTGATCATACCATGCGGCATGCAGCCATCAACCAGTCTATGATTGAATGATTTTCATCAGGGAACTGGGTCCCTGCATATATAACATTTGCCTAATGGCAGGATCATCATAGTATCATAGTCTCGTGCGGGTTGGAAGGGACCTTAGAGATCATCGAGTCCAACCCCCCGGATTCG
>NW_015439904.1:0-16447 GCF_001577835.2 Coturnix japonica | reverse complement strand
CCTTGAAATGCCCCCTTCTGAGGTAATCAATACCCAGTATACATGGAGCCCCTGGACCAGTCACAATAGGATGTTTTTGCCAGTCTTTGCCAGTGAGGCTTATTTCAGCCTCCAGCACAGTCAGTTCTTGAGAGCCCCCAGTCATTCCAGAAATATGGATTGATTCTGTCCCTTCATGACAGGAGGGCATCAGGGGGCACTGTGCACCAATATCCACCAGCGCCTTATATTTCTGTGATTCTGTGATTCTTTATGGGGTCCTTTGTGGTCCATATGGGGTCCTTATGGGGTCCTTATGGGGTCCTATGTGGTCCTATGTGGTCCTTACGGGGTCATATGGAGGATTTATGGGGTCCTATTTGGCTCCTATAGGGTTCTTACGGAGTCCTATGTGGTCCTATGGGGTCCTTATGGGATCCTTTGTGGCTCTTATGTGTTCTTTATTGAGTCCTATGTGGTCTTTATGGGGTCCTTATGGGGTCCTCATGGGGTCCTATGTGGCTTTTATGTGGTCTTTATGGGGTCCTATGTGGTCTTATGGGGTCCTAATGATCTTGGAGGTCCTTCCCAACCCTAATGACTCTGTGATTCTATAAGAAGGGAGATTTAGGCTGGGTCTAAGGAAGAAGTTCTTTACGACATCGGAGGGCGATGTCACATCCATGGCCCTTAGCTCCAAAGCTGTGCCACTGGGCAAGCAGTGCTGACCCAGCACTGGGACTGACCTCACACTGGGCCTCCACTCTGTGGGGGGGCTGTTTGCTTACATCTCAAGTCCATCTCAACAACCCAGCACTGATAACTCAGCCTCTACAATTGCTGAAGTACATTCCCAAGTATATTGGCCTATAGCCCAATAAGACTGAGGTTGTTTAGCATTCATAGTGAGCTACAAATCAAAGCTTACAAGGGCATTATATTGTATAATAGTTACACAGAACTTAATGTGACTTGCTCAGCACCAGTGGCCAAGTTTGCTGACACCTTAGGCTGAAAGCTGTGAACCTCCACTAAGTCAATCAAAGGAAGACCCTACTAGCTGCTTTTAGCCAGAGGACGAGGAAGCCTCACCCACCAGCAGAAGCAGAGTTTACTTGCCATGTTGTTCGCACAAGACTGCAAATATCCAGGTTTGCAGATAAGGTACCACTAAGTCCCATGGTCATAATGAGCTACAAACACCACTCCCATCTACCACAGCCTTATAACTCTAGTGAATGTCATCAGTCATCAGTCATCAGTCAAATGCTTCCTAAGCTGAGTTCTGTCATGCAAATATTTTAATCAGTTTTATTAACCACATGCGTACCAAGGCCTAGTGAATTGGACATCAGTGTGTTTATAAGGCTAGACCTACTTGCCTCTGCATACACCAGAGACTGAAATGTTCAGTACGTGTACAGTCATTGCAGGAACCCTGAAATATTGTTCAGGAAGAAGGATGAGGCCTTGAGTCCAAATGCCTGCACATCACATGTTGCCTGGAGAGAAGGCATTATTCAGCCTCAAGTCAAATTCCAGTTTCCCAAGTCGTTTTCCTCACCTCATGCCTCAGAGCTACCTGGAGATATGTGTGTGGTGGATCTCCTGTATACCTAAGCTGCTGCTTATCTGTAGTAGAGCGGAAAATCATTAGTGTGAATCTGATTCACATTCAGTGTCACTCTCTCCAACAATGACCCTACAGGGTCTGGGAAAAAGGAATGGCCATGAGAGTTCTGCAGAACGGGAGCCCCAGGGCAGCTGGGTGGGAGGACCAGGTGTGCTCTCGATTGGCCTTATTTTCACCAAGAACCATTTCTGAGATTAGGAGAGTTAGGAGCTGTTTGAAACCAGCCCACTCTAAACAGCATTAGAACCAGCCACCAACATGCAGCTAGCTCTGCTTGACCCATGGTTTACAAATGGCATTGATTAGACAAGAGTACCTTCACTTTTCTTGGGATCTAACTAAAGCACTGTATATATCTTCCCTGTTCTCATAGGCCCTATTCCCTCTGAGGCAGCCTCTTGCTATCCCCTACATTAGAGCCGTAGTCAAGCCTGGGTGCTTCATTGGAGAGCTGCTAACTTCATGGAGAGAAACCTTGAGACTCTAATAATGCACAGCGGAGCCAATTGAAACAGGCTTAAACTCAGGCACTGGGGGGGAGACCAATGTTATTAAATAGTTTGAATACAGGTGGCCAAAAGCTGAATGGAATTTGTGTTTGACTTCAGAGTAATTATCTCTGGTTTCTGCAGTGATTGCGTCATGCTTCCTTGCGGAAAAGAGAACATAGCAGATAATTCCCCTAGGGTGGGTGATTATATTCCAGTACCTGAAAGGAATCCAAGGCTGGGAGTGAAAATTGGCTGAAGTTACCTGATTAAGTTCTGAAGTCACTGGGCTGTGTGCCCGAGCTTCAGCAGAACAAAGATGTCCTATGGGTTTTCTTCCCATGATGATCCAGCCTCCTGTCATGGCTTCAATGACAGGGAGGCTTGTTTTATTTGGATGAAAGGAAAAAAATAATAGAGAGCTGATAAATGGCTTAGAACTGCAAACAACTCAAGGATTCTACAAGGAAACATCATATGCCAATTTGAAGTGCTTCATCTGACAGAGCAGCCAGCTGGTCACAGCTTTCATGGGGCATTTCCCATAAACAGGAGAGCTGCTGTGGGTCATCTCTGAGAAGAACACTTGAATGTTTACGTTGGATATGGCCTAGAGAGCAGCCAGCTGGAAGAGTTTCCTTTGGGCTGCTTCTGCTCTGTGCAGTATTTGTCAGATCTGATCAGTGCTGCCTCATTCACTACACTTAAATGTAATGTGGCATTATCCCTACTCTGGGGTTCTTTTGGAAAGAACCAACAAATTGTGAGGAATCTTGACTGAGGTGAGGTACAGACTGTCTTTCAGATCAATGCAAAGCAGGTGGATGACACTTGATAGCAATTTCGTGTGAAATGTTCTCCTCAGGAAAATCCCTCAGCTGGAATGATGACATAAAAAAAGAAATACTCCATCTTTTGCAGCAGTCAAACACCGAATAAGTGAAATGTGACATGGTCTGATTTTTCAGGCTGCTTATCCAACAGCCTCCCCTGCAGTGATCTCCCCATCACAGCATCATTTAGGTTAGAAATGACCTCTCAGGTCATCTAACTGTTAACTCAGATAAGAGTTGCTTCAGAAGTAATGCCTCATCTTATGTGACCTGGGTCATAAAATCAAAGGCGGATGTTGGTGATGTGACTGTAGAGGCTGAACCTTCCTAACAACATCTCATTAAGTGTTGCTGCCAGGAGACAGTCAGCTGCTGCAGACTGAAGCCATTGCACAGTTTGATGAACAGCAGTGTGCTTCCTGCTGGACTGTGGGTTTCTGAGAACGTCTGACCAGTACAGGTCCTGAAACGTCTCACAAGAAGGAGGACAGGCAGAGTGACTGCATTTCCTTTATTCTGTTAAGGTTCACAGAGGCAGAGAGCCTGGTACATTATGTACAGTGTGTCTGGGCTACACTATAAAGGGACAAGCTGAACAGGAACTGGTTTCATTAATGACTTAGTAGTGAAAACATTACAATATATTTAAAGAAGAATGAGAACACAGATAAAATGGCACAAACCAAATAATAAAGGACAGCTTGAATCAGTAAAGAGCTGCATTACAAGCCATGAATTCCAAAAGATGGGCAGTTCACTGCTTTTGAAACACATTTGGTCATCACTTTCCTCAATGCATCCTTGACATCCCTGTTCCTCATGCTGTAGATGAGGGGGTTCACTGCTGGAGGAACCACTGAGTACAGAAGTGCCACAGTCAGATCCTGGAGAGGGGAGGAAATAGAGTAGGGCTTCAGGAGGGCAAAAAAGGCAGTGCTGAGAAAGACGGAGACCACAGCCAGGTGAGGGAGGCATGTGAAGAAGGCTTTGTGCCGTCCATGCTCAGAGGGCATCCTCAGCACGGCCATGAAGATCTGCACATAGGACACAACAATGAAAAGAAAACACCCAAAGCATAAAATGACACTAAAAATGAGAAATCCAACTTCCCTGTGGGAGGAGCCTGAGCAAGAGAGCTTGAGAATCTGTGGGATTTCACAGAAAAACTGGTTGACAACATTTCCTTGGCAGAGAGGCAGTGAAAACGTGCTGGCAGTATGAAGCAGGGAATAGAGTACCCCAGTGCCCCAGGCAGCTGCTGCCATGGTGGCACAAGCTCTGCTGTCCATCAAGGTCCCGTAGTGTAGGGGCTTGCAGATGGCAACATAGCGGTCATAGGACATGATGGTGAGATGGAAATACTCTGCTGAGATAAAGAAGACGAAGAAAAAGAGCTGTGCAACACATCCTGCGTAGGAGATGGCCCTGGTGTCCCAGAGGGCGTTGGCCATGGCTTTGGGGAGAGTGGTGGAGATGCTGCCCAGGTCGAGAAGGGCCAGGTTGAGGAGGAAGAAGTACATGGGGGTGTGCAGGCGCTGGTCGCAGGCTACGGCTGTGCTGATGAGGCCGTTGCCAAGGAAGGCAGCCAGGTAGATACTCAGCAAGAGCCAGAAGTGCAGGAGCTGCAGCTGCCGTGTGTCTCCCAACGGCAGGAGGAGGAACTCGCTGATGGAGCTGCTGTTGGACATCTGCTGTTTTGGGCTTGGAGTCCTGCTCAGAGTGCAGAAGATAATGACAAGTCCAGACCATTCTCTGGCACACTCCTCCTGCTATACTCTATATTTTCTTTCCCTTTGGAAAATGATCATTTAACTCCAGTTCTTGTTTTTATTTTCTTGAATATGAACCATCTCTTAAGGAGTAGAATATTAGGAAAGTCTTACTTTCTCCTCATTTCCTAATCATATCCCAGCCTCCTGGATATTTTCCTCTTTTCTTCAGCTTCTTTTCGAGATCCAATCTCCAGTTTTTTGCACATTAATTTGTCTTAGAGTAATCAGCCTGTTTGCAGGACAAGTGAATTATTCATGCCTGCAGACAATGATGATAACTGATACTGATTGTATCCTTTTAGGAAGGAGAGGCTGAAAGCACAACATGTGGGACTGTTCAGAAAACAGCCAATGGATGAAGAAATACTGGGTCATCTCAGAGCTGTGTACAAAGTTGACAGCCCTTTTAGAATTCTGTCTGAAATTCTCTTCCCTTCCTTAAAAATAGGAAATGGAAAATCCCTGCCTTGGCTCTTGCAATGTACCCTTACCAACATTCTGTTGTGTAGTGGAGCTGTGATCCCCCTGCCCAAGGCAGCAGCTGTGGCAGCACAAGCCCTGCCAGGGGTCTCCTTCCCCACACACGTCTCCCCACAGTGCCTTGAGCAGCTCTCCGGGCAGTCTGAGTGCTGAGCCTGGCAGGCAGCAGAGTCCCATACCCGGCACACAGCCCCTGGGGCACAGCAGGGACCCTGCTCTGCAGGACAGCCCTGGGCACCCGCCTGCAGCCCCGGCTGCACAGCCTGCAGCCGTGCTGGGAAATGCAGCTCTCAGGGCTGGGCTCTGATGCCGCAGCACAGAAGCCCTCAGTTGGAGCAGAAGTCTTTTTCCACAAGAAAGAAACATGCAGTGCCTGCAGCCATATCTGCTATGGGATGTGTCAGATTTATTTATCCCCGTATTAAATGTAGCTGCATGGCCTGATGTGAGACTTACCATGTCATGGCATGCGATCAGTGCTCCTCCAGTAAGCTGTTAGCTTGCTCACACCTTATACATCCCGTAAGCTGTCTCTCCCTTCACTTCTATCCTCATATCACCTGCAGATCATGCTCCAGCCCTGCTGTGCTGTGCACAAGAGTGGCTCCTGGGCACAGCTGTCTCCCTGCAGCACTGCCCACTTTTATTAGCTCTGTGTTTCCCAAGAGTCCAGCTCAGCTCACTAGCAGTGGATGTCATTTTTATACTTCCCAATCGTCTCCCATGAGATGTCCCTGGGTCTTCATGGACAACAGCTCCTGAAAGACAATGGCATCATGACTGTACTTGAAATTCCAGACATACAGTGAGTCCTTCCAGAGGTTGTTTAAAGAAACTAAAAGGGCACACAGACAAGGACAGGGACAGTTGGACTTTCCCTGTGAAGGGCAGTGATCCAGATGAGGCTGGATCCCTCTCATCTGTAGAGGGAAACCCTGCGGCTGAAATGGGATTCAGCTCCCCATGGACCCACAGGAGCTGGGATTCCTCTGGTTAAGTTCAGATGAGCACAAGGAGTTGCCTGCATTTGAACTCCTGCTCTGAGTCCTCGGTCCTTCAGCAGGGAGGCAGTTGCTCACACACACGTACACTGGGTGATGCCCAAGGAGCCTGGGGTGCTCTTGGAAGAGTACCAGGGCTTGTAAACAGTTTTCATGGAGTTATCTAGATCAATCTATGTCCATGACAAGGGGAGGCAGTAGGCCTTTGGGCCCCCCACCCCTGACAAATGGGAAGGTCAAAAGGGAAAGGGGTTGGGAGATGGGAACTGGGCTCAAGGAAGCAAACAGAGAAGCAATAATGATCTAAGGAGAAAAACTTATTGCACTTACTATGGAATTCAGAATAACACAATATAATACAATCTAATTGAAACTGAGGTTAACAAATCAAGTAAAATAAGAGAGACAGAGGGAAGTTTCTGAAGACTGAGAAGCCTGCTTTGAAATTGAAGGCTCCACAGCTTGGAAGCACACCCACACCTGCTGCCAGGCAGTGAAAGAGAGAGCGTGCCTTCTGTGACATGATTCCCTCTCCAACTGTGTGGTCCTCTAGATTGTTTGGTTCTTCTTTTCTGCGCAACCATGGATTGGCTTGAAACATATGCAGTACCCCATGTTACTGCCCAAATCATCATACTGGGTCATGAGAAAAAAGGCCTGTGGCAACATGGCACCCCAGAAAGAACTGAATATGATAATGGGACACATTTCAAAAATTCTCTTATAAATACTGGGGCCAAAGATCATGGCATTGAGTGGATTTCTCATATCACCTACCATGCACCAGCTTCTGGTAAAATTGAACGATATAATGGGTTGATGAAAAATATGTTGAAAGCAATGGGTGGTGGAACATTGAAGCACTGGGAGAAGCATCTGGCAGAAGCCACTTGGTTGGTCAATACTAGAGGATCTGTCAATCGTGATGGTCCTAGCCAATCTAGCCACCTACACACTATAGAAGGAGATAAGGTCCCTGTTATACATGTAAAGAACATGTTGGGAAAAGCTGTTTGGGTCCTTCCAGCTTCTGGAAAGGGAAAACCTGTCCGTGGAACTGTCTTTGCCCAGGGACCTGGGTGCACTTGGTGGGTAATGCAGAAGGATGGGGATGTTCAATGTGTACCACAAGGGAAATTGATGCTGGGGGGGTGCAGTCAATAATTTTATGTATCTATGTATATATTTGCATGTGTAGTGTATTATAGTTATTTTAGTTATACATTTAGTTATGGTACATTTAATTGTATTATTTAGCTACCATAATTTTACATATGTGTATATAGGTAATATATTAACAAAGTTGTAATACTGTAGAATAAGGGGTGGAATGTCATGGTTTTGTAATTTTGTAAGTTTGCTATCAGTATTCCACATCATAACATCATGTAAAGCATGGATGATTTTGCTGAATGTGCAGTTCACAGAAGAAGACAACATATCCTAGAGAACATCATGGTCAGGGATAAGTCATGGGACCAGGACGCTATATCATCTCGTTCCCAGGCTGGAGCTCTCTCTCTCAAACTTCTTGGGGAGTGGGAAGCGTTCCAGCTGTGTCGCCTAGAGTCACAGTAGGCCTTTTGGTTTACAGGGACTCTCTCTATGTTTCGTTCGATTTATTAGACTCAATTATGTTATATTTTGTTATCTTGTATTCCAATATCATATTTAGTAAAATAAGTTTTTCCTCCTTAGATTGCTGCTGTTTTTTTCCCATTCCCCCTTTTTCCCTTCCTTTCCAGGCCCGGGGGGCCCTAAGAGGATGCTCCCCCTGTCATGGGCATAGGCACATCTAGGTAACCCGTGACAATCAGTCACAGGACAGGCGACTTTCTGTATTTGACATCCCCCTCCCAAAATCTCCTTTTCTGGCCCCTCCTCTAAAGGCTGCTTGTCATGGTCATTACCATCTGCACAGCCCACCTCTCCTGGCTGGCACCTCTGCCCTGAGCTAAGAGTCACTTCTGTGCAGGAACCTCCACCCTGAAACCCTTCCCCAGGCTGCTCTCAGAGTCCTCGGGGCTGGCTCTTGGCTTTTCCTCCAGCAAGCCCCACTTCTTTGCCTGCCTTCAGTCCATAGGTGCCTGGCTCTCTCACTACTCAGCCTGAAGGATGGATGGCCTCAATGGCAGTAGTCTCAAATCAGCATCTCAAATCTTTCCTTGCTCAGAAAAAAACTTAGGTAATAAAGAACTGGCAAGCTTGCTTTTAGAATTACCTTCTGTACATGACGTGATGCTTTAAAGAACAATCTCTCCTAGCAATGACCTGCCTATGTGTCATGCCGTTCTCTAGATCAATCTGTGTCCATGACAGGGGGGGCGGTAGGCCCATGGGACCCATAACCACAAACCTGGGAAAGGAAAAGGGAAAGGGGGTAGGGGGGCGGGAACTTGGCTCAAGGTGACAAACAGAGAAGCAGCAACAATCTAAGGAGAAAAAACGTGTATTACAAACTATGATATCAGAATGCAAGATAGCACAATAGAATACAATCTAACTGAAATTGAGGCTACTAAATCAAGTAAAGTAAGAGAGAGAGAGAGGTTTCTGAAGCCTGAGAAGCCTACTTTGAAATGGAACGTGCCACGGTTTGAAAGAACACCAAAACCACAGCCAGGCAGATAAAGAGAGAGCAAGCATCCCTTACATGACTTATTTCCCTCTCCACAGACCATTCTGGAGGCAGTGACCACCGCTGTGTACAAAATGGAAGAAGTCCTGAAGGAAGCTTGGAAACTTCTGACAAGATAACACACATCCAAGAACTTGTTGTGTGCAGGGTCTCACAGGGAACGAGGAAGAGGGGACCAGGCAACCAGTGTGCAAACCAGCTGAGCTGCCTCTGCTGGCCTCTGCTGCTGGTGAACAGCTCTGTGCTTCCATCTGGACTGTGGGTTTCTGAGAACATCTGACCCCGACAGCTCCTGAAATGTCTCACAAGAAGGTTGACAGGCAGAGTGACTGCATGACCTTTATTATGTTATGGTTCACAGAGAGCCTGTATCACTATATACAGCATGTCTGGGCTAAACTACAAAGGTACAAGGTGAACAGCAAATGATTTCAGTAATAACATTATAGTGAAAAAAAATACAATATTTCTAAAAAAAAAAAAAAAAAAAAAAAAAGAAAGAATAAATTACACATATAAAATGGCACAAAATAAACAAGGAAAGTGCTCGATTCAGTAAAAATCTGTATTACAAGCCATGAATTCCAAAAGATGGGCAGTTCACTGCTTTTGAAACACATTTGGTCAACACTTTCCTCAATGCATCCTTGACTTCCCGGTTCCTCATGCTGTAGATGAGGGGGTTCACTGCTGGAGGCACTACTGAGTACAGAAGTGCCACTGTCAGATCCATGAGTGGGGAGGACATGGAGGCGGGCTTCAGGTAGGCAAAAAAGGCAGTAGTGACAAACAGGGAGACCACAGCCAAGTGAGGGAGGCATGTGGAGAAGGCTTTGTGCCGTCCCTGCTCAGAGGGCATCATCAGCATGGCCATGAAGATCTGCACATAAGACACAACAATGAAAACAAAACACCCAAAGCATAAAATGACACTAAAAATGAGAAATCCAACTTCCCTGATGTAGGAGCCAGGGCAGGAGAGCTTGAGAATCTGGGGGATTTCACAGAAAAACTGTTTGACAGCATTCCCTTGGCAGAGAGGCAGTGAAAATGTGCTGGCAGTGTGCAGCAGGGAATGGAGTACCCCAGTGCCCCAGGCAGCTGCTGCCATGGTGGCACAAGCTCTGCTGTCCATCAGGATCCCGTAGTGCAAGGGCTTGCAGATGGCAACGTAGCGGTCATAGGACATGATGGTGAGAAGGGAACACTCTGCTGAGACAAAGAAGACAAAGAAAAGAGCTGTGCAACACATCCTGCGTAGGAGATGGCCCTGGTGTCCCAGAGGGCGTTGGCCATGGATTTGGGGAGAGTGGTGGAGATGCAGCCCAGGTCGAGGAGGGCCAGGTTGAGGAGGAAGAAGTACATGGGGGTGTGCAGGCGGCGGTCGCAGGCTACGGCTGTGCTGATGAGGCCGTTGCCCAGGAGGGCAGCCAGGTAGATGCCCAGCAAGAGCCAGATATGCAGGAGCTGCAGCTGGTGCGTGTCTGCCAACGGCAGCAGGAGGAACTCACTGATCGAGCTGCTGTTGTGCATCTGCTGTTGTTGAGCTTGGAGTCCAGCACAGAGTTCAGAAGATAATGACAAGTCTAGACCATTTTTCGAGACATTCCTCCTGCTATACTATATAAATTTTCCTTTCCCTTTTGAATATAATTATTTAATTCCATAACTTGTATATACTTTCATGAACTTCAGCATCCCTTGAGCTCTTATTTTCTTCTCATTTCCTAATCATACTGCAGCCTCTTTGGTATTTTTGTCTTTACTCCAGCTACTCTTTGATACCCCAGCCCTAGCCTCTCTACACTTCAATTTGTCTTAGAGAAATCTGCCTTTTTCCAGGACAAGTGAACTATTAATGTCTGCAGAAAACAACTATAACCTAAGCTGATTGTATCCTTATAGGTAGAAGAGGCTGAAAGCACAACTTGTGTGACTGTTTACAAAACAGCTAACTGATTGGTGAAATATAGGGGAGTCTCCGAGCTGTGTTCAAAATTGACAGCCCCTTTTATATTTCTCCCTCCAATCTTCCCTTCCATCAGAACAGGAAATGGAAAATCCTTGCCTTGGCTCTCTTGCAATGTACCCTTACAAACATTCTGTTGTGCAGTGGAGCTGTGATCCCCCTGCCCCAGGCAGCAGCTGTGGTAGCACAAGCTCTGCCGGGGGGCTCCTTCCCCTCAGACATCTCCTGCAGCGCCCTGGGCAGCTCCCCAGGCAGGCTGAGTGCTCAGCCTGGCAGGTGGCAGAGTCCCATACCAAGACACAGCCCCTGGGGCACAGCACGGACCCTGCTATGCAGGACAGCCCTGGTCACCCACCTGCAGCCCCATCTGCACAGCTTGCAGCCGTGCTGGGACACGTAACCCTCAGGGCTGTGCTTTCATAGTGCAGCATGGAAGCCCTCAGCTAAAGCAGAAGTCTTTTTTCACTAGAAAGAAACATGCAGTGCCTGCAGCCAGATCTGCTATGGGATGTCTCAGTTTTAGTTAACCCTATAGGAACAGCAGCTGCATGGTCTGCAGTGAGACTTGCTGTTTAATGGCATGAGAGCAATGCTCCTGTCACGAGCTCACAGTCTGCTCACACTGTACTCATCCTCTCTCCCCTTCTTCTCTGCTCCTTCTGTCAGCTGCAGGTTGTGCTGTGCACAAGAGCTGCTCCTGGGCACAGCTTTCTCTCTGCAGCGCTCCCCAGTTTTAGGAGCTCCCTGTGTCCCATGAACCCGGCCCAGCTCAGCACACCCGAGGATTTGAGTTTCTCTTCCTCATTGCTTCCCCTGGAGACTTCCCTGGGGCTCCAGGGCTGAAAGCTCCTTATAGACAGCAGGGTCATCTCTGCTAAATGCACTTGGATGTCAGATCAATTATTTGCCAGTGGATAGACTGATACCAGAAGCATGGCTTTGATTTGCAAAAGCACCAGGTACTAGCGGGAGCACTCCTATCTTGCACGGCAGCAAGCAGAATGTTACATATTTGAAAGCCAAACTCATACTTATTCAGTAGATTTCCTGGAACACATCTACATATTCATTATTTTCCAGGAACTCATTTACATTCTGTCCCTCCCTCCGGCACATGCGCTGTTTGTATCTGGGTCTTCCTCTGGTGGTTGTGGGGATGAAGTCAGGTGTCTTCCTTGCAAAAGCTCAAAGTCTTCCTAACTCTGTCCTTTTTACCCCATCATGTTTGATTGAAGTAGTCTGTTTCTAGGCGGCTTCTTCGGCAGTGTTCCTTTCAGTATGCAGGTTGTTCTTCCCTTATCATAACCGCACATCCTACTTGGTTATGGACCCATATACCTAACTCTTATTTTTGAGATTTACTCTTTTTCTATATCAGTTTGTTAACAGATCGTGTTGGCCTAGCAGAAGTGGCATAACTACCAATTAACACGACTTATCCCGGGACCTTGACCTTCCTGGGGAGAGAGACACAAACATGGATGCCATGAAGTCTTCTCTCAATCTATTGATGTGTCACACTCCTTACATACCATCCTAAATCCTGCGCAGACGTGTACACACTCTATGCATAACACAATGCATGCGAGAGAACCTGTACGCATACATACCTAAACACCTCGCCCACTAACTTCTAACGTACAACCGTAACTCAGCTATTCCAGAACACTCCATCAACTCAGAACTACTGTATGCACTCATAAATCCTCACAAAGACAACTTAGTGCCCCAACACAGAAGTGCAAATGCCTCATCTGGAAAGCTCTTTGTGGGGAGCACTGCAGGGCACCGGGAGGCAGCGTGGGTCCAGCCCCGGCAGGTTGCAGCGTTTCAGGCAGTGCCTGCGTGCATCAGGGGACGGACACATGGGTGCGACATATGAGCCACAGGTACTCGGGGCGATCTCATGTCATGGTATATAAGGCTTTGTTGCGCAGCATTAAATTGGCATTAGGCATTAGACACTATATGTATGTTATGTATGGCCGTGGGCTATGGATGTCCAGAACGTAAAGGGTTAGCCTTGCTGGTTGTCATGGTTTAATAATTTTGTAATTTTGCTATCAGTATTCCACATCATAACATCATATAAAGCATGAATAATTTTACTGAATCTGCTACTTACAGAAGAAAACTACATCTCCCAGAGAACAACACGATAGGTCACGGGACCTGGACTCTATATTAACTCGGTTGCAGATTAGACTGATCTCTCTTTTCGCAGTTCTGGCGTTCAGGGAGTGTGGGGGACCTTCCACCGTCTTCGCCTACATTTCACAGTAGGCCTCTCGTTCGGGACTCTTCTCTCTCCTATTTTGCCTGATCGTTGCTCACTTTTCAATTACATTATATTCTTTTTTATTATCGCCTGTACTTCGATATAGTATTTAGTACCTCAGTCGTGCTCCTAGATCGTTGTCGCTGTTTCTTTCCTCCTACCTTTTTCCTTTCGGCTAGGGCCCCGCGGGGCCCACGGCACCCCTGTCCACGGGTGCAGTGGACTTTTTCGTCAAACCGTGACAGATTTTGGTGGAGAATGCGTGCAATTGAGTTGCTGTTTTTTTCTGTGTTTTCTTCTGTTGCTCTTTTCGCTTTTACCCAGGGCTACCAGTTGTTTGTTAAGCGCGCTATCTTAGGTTTTGCGATTCTGCGCCTGCGCGCTTGAGCCTTGCCACCACACACACACACATACTTCCGGTTTTTCTTTCTAAACACTACAGAGCTTTGCATTTTAAACTTTCATTTTTTTCTCTCTCTGATGCCAAAAACAAAAGAACACCAAAAACGTTCTCTCTACCTACGCGGAACGAAGTCTTGCTTTATAAGGTACTGCACTTTCATTAAGTCCTCTTTTATGCTGCTCCAAACATATTGGGACCCTGTTTCAGCCTAGCCGCCTTTTTCCTGATGAAGTTCATAGGACTCTGTCCTTCGGCGAGGAGCTACGCGAGGCTGTCTCGCCTTAGCACGCTTACTTCATCTTTGCATGCAGCTCCCCAAGAGGGAGCACCTAATGCCACTCATGCCAACCAATAGTACGTGAACTGGTGGTTTTTGAGCCGATATGTAGATCTCCGCCTTCCTTTTTTCTTTGCATCCTTTAAGCAGTCTTTCGACTGACCAGTTGTCCCAGTGGACCACACTGTCGATTCGTCAATTAATCTCCCTGAATTTACCTTGTTGGCTTATTGTAGTGCTCTCCTACTCAGTCTCTGCTTTATCACCTCAGGAGGACGTCCCTTCCCTAGAATTCGAGAAACTGATCTGGCAGGGAGTGTGGAGAGCCTTTGAAGAGCCTTTTCGAAGACAGACCTCTTTAGTGTCCATGGGCGCTTTATACTCCTGACCCCTTAACGAATCCCAAGAGTTGACGCATCTTTTGAGACCGGCATGTTGTGGCTCAGGCAGATCTCCGGCGGCACAGAATGCCTTGGGGCCTAGCTAATGCTTATCGGGCCTATTTTCCTCCCTTTCTGAGCGGGAAGTTTTTGACTGCTGAGCGCGGGCGTCTCAGGCTGCGAATGAAGCTCCTTGCTGAAGCCCATAACCTCCTACAACAACGAGACTCATTCTGGTATGAGAAAGAGAGTCTCAGAGCTGAGAGAGAAGACCTCCTATATCAACGAGACACATATTGGTATGAGAAAGAATCCCTGCAATCCAAACTCAACACTCTTCAGTCCGAGCACAGCGCTCTCCGGTCCGAGCATGGCACTCTCCAGTCTGAGCACAACGCTCTCCGGTCCGAGGACGGCACTCTCCAGTCCGAGCACAATGCTCTCCGGTCCGAGCACGACACTCTCCAGTCTGAGCACGACACTCTCCAGTCCGAGCACAACGCTCTCCAGTCCGAGCACAACGCTCTCCGGTCCAAGCACGACACTCTCCAGTCCGAGCACAACGCTCTCCGGTCCGAGCACAACGCTCTCCGGTCCGAGCACAACGCTCTCCGGTCCGAGCACGACACTCTCCAGTCCGAGCACAATGCTCTCCAGTCCAAGCACGGCACTCTCCAGTCCGAGCACAACACTCTCCAGTCCGAGCACAACGCCCTCCAGACTGAGAATAGCTGCCCCCAGTCTGAGCGCGACATTCTCCCATCGGAGCGTGACACCCTCCAGACTGATTACAACGCCCTCCAGTCTGAGCACAACATCCTCCAGTCCAAGTGTAACACCCTCCGATCTGAGCGAGATGTCCTCCGGTCCATGTACAGCGACCTCAAGGTTCAGTTCGATGCTATCAAGATCGATCGTAACAACCTCCAGACCATGTACGATGCCGTCCAATCTGAGCGCAACACTCTCCAGTTCAAACACGACGCGCTCGAGTCCGGGTTCGACACAATTCAGTCCAAGTACAACGCCCTCAGGGCTGAGTTCGACACCCTGGAGTTCGAGCGCGATCTCCTCCGATCCAAGCTATGCACCCTCCAGTCCAAGGGGAACATCCCCAAGTCTGAACCGTATGTACCACACCTTGACCAACTACCAGGGGCACCAGATACAATGTTGGTTGCCCCTGTAAGAGGGCGAAAAGTAAAACAATTTTCAACTCAGTTAGAGAAAATGCAGAAGGAGTTAGAAGAGCGGAGGGAGTTAGGAGAGCAGGACTCAGGAGAGCAAGGGGACTCAGGAGAGCAGGGGGACTCAGGAGAGCAGGGGGAGTCAGAAGACCAGAAGAAGTTGGAGGAGCAGAGGATGTTAGAGGGGTATAAGAAGATGATAGAGGAGCAGAAGAAGTATGAGGAGCAGAGGAAGTTAGGAGAGAGGAAAAAGAAGGAGGGTTACCTAGAGGAAATAATACAAGAGTCAGAGTCAGATGAAGAGGAGCCAAAAGTTAGATTTTCTTTACGAGAATTTCTCGAGTCCAAACTTATAGATGGGGCAGCCCTCATCAACACAGTTACCACCATCAACACCTGGGAACTCTTGATAGAGCAAAAGGTGAGCAAAGTATTACGACCATTATTAGATAGATTTAAAACTGATGTGAAATTCGGGATCTAAGAAGGATTACACACGTCAACCAAAAGAACATATGGTCACTTGGTTACTTTCGATGCTGGGACAATGGTGCCAGCAGTGTGTGGCTTGATGGCAATGAAGCTTCGCCAACTGGGTAGCATTCCAGAGATGCACGTGTGGACAGAGGTATTGGCACATGCCAAGATCAGTCACTACACCTCTGGAAGCGGATGTTGATAGCGGTTAAGAGATAGATTCCCTTTAAACGGGACTTGGAGCCTGAGAAAAGGAAATGGACTGATATAGAGAAAGGCATCCAAACTTTGAGAGAAAATGCTCTGGTGGAAATGCTATACAGCTCCCACTTCAACCGCAATGACCCGAACCAATTACATGATCCTGAGATAGTCCGTGTACCACGACAAATGTGGCGTGACTTTACAAGGGCTGCTCCAGAAAAGCATGCCAGTGCACTTGCATTAGTATATGGCCAAGGGAAAGGAAACCCCTTGTTAATGAACTAATTGCTAAACTTCAGGAGCTTGAATTTATTTATAAGCACTACAGAAGTTAATCGTTATACTTCAGCCATTGTCAAAATAGCTGAAAGGTTAAACAGAATGGAGGGACACAAAATGATATTAATTGACATGTTGACTAACATGCCTGATGTTATGTATGGATCAT
>NW_015439903.1:81950-89233 GCF_001577835.2 Coturnix japonica | reverse complement strand
CCCGCCAATATCGCGATATATACACCCCCCTCCACCCCCACGTCCGGCGCGGGCGCGCTTCTGAGGCGCGACTGCAGCTCCACGGCCGCCGCGCCGCACTTATATAGCCTCGCTAAGCCGTGTGGGCGTGGCTTAGAGCTAAAAGAGGCGTGGCCACAGCGCTGGGCCAATCATCATCCGCTATAGGAGGAGCTGGTTTGGTATTCATGAAGGCGGGCGTGGCTTGATGGCGGGTTTTCTTGTCATTCTGGTTTTTCGAGCGTTGACGGAATAAGCGGAAATGCCGGAGCTCGGTGTATCCGGTTTGGGCCTACACATCCGCGACGGTTAGGCCTCGGCGCCTCGCGTAGCGCTGTGTGCCCGGGAATGTAGGGGGGGAGCACGGGGGAGCGCTGCCTAGGAAAGGCCGAGGCTTCGGCCTAGTGCGGAGTTGGAGGATGGAGGGGGTTTAAATGGGTTGAGGGACGGAGGGAAGGGTTGGGTGGGATAGAAGGGGTGGGGGGAAATGAGGGGAAATAGGGGGATTTGGAGGGGAAAATTTGGGATTTTTGGGGAAAATGGTGGGATTTGGGGAAAAAATTTGAAATTTGGGGGGAATAGAGGGGGGAATTGGCGGAAAAAAGGGGGATTTGAAGGGGGAAAGCGAGGGTCTTGGGGGCGAAAAGGGGAATTTGGGAAGGAAAAGGGGAGGAAAAAAAGGGGGATTTTGGGGGAAAATAGGGGGATTTTGGGGGAGAATAAAGGGATTTGGGCGAGGAAATGGGGATTTTGGGGGGGAAAAGGAAGATTTGGGGGAATAAAGGAGGATTGGTGGGAAAAGGTGGGATTTGGGGGGAAAAAAGACGGGTTTGGGGGAGAAAAGAAGGGGAATTGGAGGGGGAAAGGGGAGTTTTTGGGGTGAAAAAAGGAGTAGTTGGGGAAAAATTGGGGATTTGGGGTGAAAAGGTGAAAATGAGAGGGAAAAAGCGGAAAATAAGGCGGAAAAAGGGGGTTTGGGGGGGAAAAAAAGGTGGAATTTGGGGAAAAGGGGATTTGGGGGGAAAAATGAGGGTTTTGGGGGGAGGAAAAGGGGGATTTGGGGGGAAAAAAGGGTGATTTTGGGGGGAAAAGAGGAAAATGAGGGGGGAAAGGGGAAAATAAGGCTGAAAAGGGGGAGTTTGGGGGGAAAAGGGCGGAAAATTAATGGGGAAAATGGGGGATTTTGCGGGAAAAAGGGGAGATTTGGGGGGGAAATGAGGGTTTGAGGGGAGAAAAGGGGATTTGGGGGGGCAAATAAGGGAGATTTTTGGGGGGAAACAAGGGGGGGATTTGGGGGGAAAAGGGGGATGTTGGGGAGAATGTTGCGCGATTTTGGGGCGAAAATGGGGGGAAATTAGGGAGAGAAAGGGATTTGGGGAAAAAAGGAGGGGAATATGGGGGGAATAAAGGGGATTTGGGGCGGAAAAAGGGGGGATTTGGGGGGAAAGGGAGAAAATGAGGGGGAAAAAGGGGAAAATAAGCGGAAAAAAGGGGGAGTTGGGGGGAAAAGTGGGGAATAATGGGGGCGGAAAATGGGGGAAAATATATGGGAAATGGAGGATTTTGGGGAATAAAGGGGATTATGGCGGGGAGAAAGGGATCTTGGAGCGGAAAAAGGGGGATTTTGGGGGAAAAAAGAGAGTTTTGGGGGGAGAAAAGGGGGATTTTGGAGGGAATAAAGGGAGGGATATATGGGGGGGAAAAGGAGGATTTGGGGAGGAAAAGGGGGGGATTGGGTGAAAAAGCGAGGATTTCTGGGGGGAAATGGGAGGTTTGGGCGCGGAATTAAAGGGGGGATTGGGGGGGAAAAAAAGGAGATTTTGGCGGGAATAAGGGGGGATATGGGAGGAAAATGGAACTTTTTGGGGAAAAAAAAGGGTTTTGTGGAGAAAAGGGGGGGAAATGGGGGGGGAAAGGGGATTTTGAGTAAAAAAGGGGGTTTGGGGGGGAAAAGTGGGATTTGGGGGAAATTGGGGGACTTTGGGGAGGGAAAGGGGCGATTTTGGGGAAAAAGGGAGTTTGGGGGGGAATAAAAGGGGGATTTGGGGGTAAAAAAGGAGATTTTGGGGGAATAGAGGGGGGATTTGCGCGGGGAAAATGCGAACCTTTTTAGGCGAAAATAAAGGGTTTTGTGCGAGAAAAAGGGGGGAAATTGGGGGGGGGCGTGAAGGGGATTTTGAGGTAAATAGGGGGATGGGAAAGTGGGATTTTGGGGGAAATTGGGGGGATTTGGGGGGAAAAAGGGGTATCTTGGAGGAAAAAGGGGGATTTGGGGGGGGAAAAAAGTTTTGGCGGGATAAAAGGGGGAATTTGGGGGGGAAAAGGGGGGGATTTGGGGGGGAAATGGGGTTTTGGGGGGAGAAAAGGGGATTTGGGGGAAAAGGGGGGGATTTTTGGGGGGGAAAGGGAGAAAATGAGGGGGGAAAAGGGGAAAATAAGGCTGAAAAGGGGCGAGTTTGGGGGGAAAAGGGGGAAAAATAAGGGGAAAAATGGGGGATTTGGGTGGGCAAAATGAGGGTTTGGCGGAGAAAAGGGATTTGGGGGAAAAAGTGGGGATTTAGCGGAAAGAAAGGGCGGGGAAAAAGGGGGAATTTTGCGGGGGAAAAAGGAGGAAAATGAGGGGGAAAAGGGAAATAAAGGGGGATTTGGGGGGAAAAGGGGGGGATTGGGGGTGAATAAAGGGGGGGATTTGGGGAAAGAAAATGGGGGGATTTTGGGGGGAAAGGGAGAAAATGAGGGGGGAAAAGGGGAAAATAAGGCCCTTGAAAAGGGGAGCTTTGGGTGGGAAAATAATGGGGAAATGGGGGATTTTGGGGAAATAAGGGGAGATTTGGGGGAAAAGGGGGGGATTTTTAGAGGAAAAAGGGGGGATTTGGGGGAAAAAAGGGGCGATTTGGGCGGGGAATGAAGGGGATTTGGGGAAAAGGTGGGATTTGGGGAAAAGGAAGGGGGAAAAGGGGGATTTGGGGGGAAAAAGGAGGAAAATGAGGGGGGAAAAAGGGGAAAATAAGGGGGGATTTGGGGGAAAAATTGGGGGATTTGGGGGGAGAATTAAAGGGGGATTTTGGGGGGAAAAGGGAGATTTGGGGGGAAAATGGGAGGATTTGGGGAGGGAAAGGGGGATTTTGGGGGGAAAGGGAGATTTGGGGGGAATAAAGGAGGATTTGGGGGGAAAAAAGGGAGATTTTGGGGGAATAGGAGGGGGGATATTGGGGGGTGAAAATTGGAACTTTTTGGGGAAAAAAGGGTGTGGAGAAAAGGGGGGAAATGGGGGAGGGAAAGGGGGATTTTGAGGTTAAAAAGGGGGATTGGGGGGAAAAAGTGGGATTTTGGGGGGGAAAATGGGCGGATTTGGCGAAAAAAGGGGGATCTGTGGAGGGAAAAAGGGGGGATTTGGGGGGGGGAAAAGGGGGGATTTTGGGGGATAAAAGGTGAATTTTTGGCGGGGAAAAGGGGGATTTGGGGGGGAAATTGGGGGGTTTTTAGGGAGAAAAGTGCGCCGGATTTGGGGGGGAAAAGGGGGGATTTTGGTGGGGGGAAACGGAGAAAATGAGGGCTGGGAAAAGGGGAAAATAAGGCTGAAAAGGGGAGTTTGGGGAAAAGGGGAAAATTAATGGGGAAAATGGGGGAAAATAATGGGGAAAATGGGGGAAATAATGGGGGAAAATGGGGTTTGGGGGGAAATAAAGGGGATTGGGCGGGGAAAGGGGGCATTTTGGAGGAAAAAGGGGATTTGGGGGCAAATGAGGGTTTTGCGGGGAAAGAAAAGGGATTTGGGGGGAAAAGGGTGGGATTTTGGGAAAAGGGAAAGGGGGAAAAGGGATGGGGGAAAAAGGAGGAAAATAGGGGAAAAAAAGGGGAAAATAAGGGGGGATTTGGGGGGAAAAAGGGGGGATTTGGGGGAGAATAAAGGGGGATTTTGGGGGGAAAATGGGAGTTTGGGGAATAAAGGGGGATTTGGGGCGGGAAAAAGGGAGTTTGGGGGAATAAAGGGGGGATTTGGGGGGGAAAATGGAACTTTTTGGGGAAAATAAAAGGGTTTTGTGGAGAAAAGGGGAAATGGGGGGGGGAAAGGGGGATTTTGAGGTAAAAAGGGGGATTCTGGGGGAAAAAAGTGGGATTTTGGGGGAAAATTTGCGGGGATTTGGGGGAAAAAAAGTGGGACTCTTGGAGGAAAAAGGGGGGATTGGGGGGGGGAAAAAAGAGTTTTTTGCGGGGATAAAAGGTGGAATTTTGGGGAAAAAGGGGGATGGGGGGCGATTTGGGGGGGAAAAATGAGGGTTTTGGGCGGAGAAAAGGGGGATTTTGGGGTAAAAAGGGGCGGATTTTGGGGGTGAAAGGCGAGAAAATGAGGGGGGAAAAGGAGGAAAATAAGGCTGAAAAGGGGGAGTTTTGGGGGGAAAAAAGGGGAAAATAATGCGGGAAAATGGGGGATTTTTGCGGGGTAATAAAGGGGATTTGGGGGGAGAAAGGGGGATTTTATTGAGGGGGAAAAGGGGAGGATTTTTGCGGGGCAAAATGTGGGATTTGGCGGGAAAAAAAGGGGGAATTTTGGAGGATAAAGGGGGAATAATGGGGGGAAAAAGGAGGATTTGGGGAGGAAAAATGGGGATTTTGGTGTGTTGAAAAAGGAGGATTTTGGGGGGGGAAATGGGGAGTTTTGGCGGGAAAAAGGGAGATTGTTGGGGAAATAAAGGGGGGATCTTGGAGGAAAAGGGGGACTTTGGGGGGAAAAAAGAGGGTTTGGGGGAGAAAAGGGGGGATTTGGGTTGAAATATGGGATTTTGGGGGCACAGAAGGGGTACTTAGGGGTCAATGGGGTTATTTAGGGGCACATGGGGGTATATACGGGTCAATGGGGTATGTAGGGGGCACAAGGGGGTATATACGGGTCAAATGGGGTATTTAGGGGGCCACACGGCGTATTTTAGGGGGCACAGAGGGGTATATAGGAGTCAATGAGGCACTAATTTTTTTTGGGGGCCAACCAACCCCCAGGGAGGGGGCACTTATTGGGATAGAGGGGTTATTTATGGGGCACAGAGGGTATTATAGGGCCTCAATGGGGCACTTATGGGCCAGAGGGGTATATACGGTCAATGGGGTATATAGGGGGCACAGAGAGGGGTGATTAGGGGTCAATGGTGGTATTTTAGGGCACAGAGGGGGTATATAGGGTCAATGGGGTATATATGGGTCATTAGAGGGAGTATGACAGGGCTCGAATGGGGCACTTAATGGGGACAGAGCGGGTATATACGGTTGCAAGGGGGTATATAGTGGCACAGAGGGGTATAGTAGGGGTCAATCTGGCGGATTTAGGGGACAGAGGGTATATGGGTCAATGGGGTATTTAGGGGGCACAGAGTATATAGGGGTCAATAGGGCACGTTATGGGGCACAGAGGCGGGTATATAGGGGTCAATGCGGGTATTTATGGGGCACAAGGGGTATTATAGGGCTCAATGGGGCACTTATGGGGCACAGAGGGGTATTTAGGGGGGCACCAGAGGGTGTTATAAGGGGTCAATAGGGTATTTAGGGGGCACAAGGGGTATATAGGAGTCAATGGGTACTTATGGGGCACAGAAGGCGTATTGGGGGCACAGAGGGGGATACATAGGGGTCATGGGTAATAGGGGGCCAGAGGGTATATAGGGGTCATGGGGTATAGATAGGGGGCACAGAGGGGGTATATAGGCTCAATGGGCAACTTATGGGGGCAACGGTATAGTTCAGGGTATATTAGGGAGAGCGGGTATATACGGGTCAATGGGGTATATAGGGGGCACAGAGGGGGTATATAGGGGTCAATGGGGTATTTAGGGGGCACAGAGGGGTATATAGGGGTCAATAGGGCACTTATGGGGCACAGAGGGGGCACTTATGGGGCATAGAGGGGTATTTATTGGGCACAGAGGGGGTATATAGGGGTCAGTGGGGCACTTATGGGGCACAGAGGGGGTATATAGGGGTCAATGGGGCACTTATGGGGCACAGAGGGGGTATATAGGGGTCAATGGGGCACTTGTGGGGCACAGAGGGGTATTTAGGGGGCACAGAGGGGGTATATAGGGCTCAATGGGGTATATAGGGGGCACAGAGGGGGTATATAGAGCTCAATGGGGCACTTATGGGGCACAGAGGGGGCACTTATGGGGCATAGAGGGGTATTTATTGGGCACAGAGGGGGTATATAGGGCTCAATGGGGTATTTAGGGGGCACAGAGGGGTATATATGGGTCAATGGGGTATATAGGGGGCACAGGGGGTATATAGGGGTCAATGGGGCACTTATGGGGTACAGAGGGGGCACTTATGGGGCACAGAAGGGTATTTAGGGGGCACAGAGGGGGTATATAGAGGTCAATGGGGCACTTATGGGGCACAGAGGGGGTATATAGGGCTCAATGGGGCACTTATGGGGCACAGAGGGGTATATACGGGTCAATGTGGTACTTATGGGGCACATGGGGGTACTTAGGGGCCAATGGGGTATGTAGGGGGCACAAGGGGGTATATAGGGGTCATTGGGGTATATATGGGTCACAGAGGGGATATATAGGGGTCAGTGGGGTATATAGGGGGCACAGAGGGGATATATAGGGGTCAGTGGGGTATATAGGGGGCACAGAGGGGGTACTTAGGGGTCAACGGGGCACTTATGGGGCAAAGAGGGGGTACTTAGGGGGCATAGAGGGGTATTTAGGGGGCACACAGGGGGTATATAGGGGTCAATGGGGTATTTATGGGGCACACAGGAGGGTACTTAGGGGTCAATGGGGCACTTATGGGGCACAGAGGGGTATATAGGGGGCACAGGGGTATTTAGGGGGCACACAGGGGTACTTATGGGGCACACTGGGGGTATATAGGGGTCATCCCCACAATACGGGACCCCCCCCATCAAATCTATGGGGCTGCCCCATAGATCCCACTCCTGGAACACCCCATTAAATCTATAGGGCTGCCCCATAGATCCCACTCTGAGACCCCCCCCCATTAAATCTATAGGGCTGCCCCATAGATCCCATTCCGGGACCCCCCCACCCGAAATCTATAGGGCTGCCCCATAGATCCCACTCCGAGACCCCCCCCATTAAATCTATAGGGCTGCCCCATAGATCCCACTCCGAGACCCCCATTCAATCTATAGGGCTGCCCCATAGATCCCACTCCGAGACCCCCCCATTCAATCTATAGGGCTGCCCCATAGATCCCACTCCGAGACCCCCCCATTCAATCTATAGGGCTGCCCCATAGAT
>NW_015439903.1:74985-77015 GCF_001577835.2 Coturnix japonica | reverse complement strand
AATCTATAGGGCTGCCCCATAGATCCCACTCCGACACCCCCCATTAAATCTATAGGGCTGCCCCATAGTTCCCCGCTCTGTCCCATTTCGGTGCCTCTGTCCCTTTAAGACCCCCCCCACCCCGTCGCATCCCGCGTGACGTCACCTCCACCGCGAGCCAATGAGCGTCCAGGTTGACCTCACCACACCCCTTCCTCCTGATTGGCCGACACCCCCTTTACGTCGCGTCACACCGCTCCACCTGATTGGCCAACGCACTTTACGTCACAACAGGCGCGTCCTAAAAGCCGCGTTCTGATTGGCTGGAGGTGAAAGGTCTGTTTCCCCTCGCTGGGGGTTGGGGTTGTTATGGGGGGGGGGGGGGTAAATCCGGTTGTTGCCATGGCAACAGCGGGGTGACAACCGGACTCGACGGCGGCGGCGGATGGAGGTGGGGGAGGGGGGGGGGCCCTATAGATCCCTATGGGGCGGCCCTATATCCCTATATATGGGGTGGGATCCTATATCTATATATAGGGGAGGGTCCCGGCTATCTATAGGGGGGGGTCCTATAGCTCTATATGGGGAGGGGTCCTTATATCCCCCCCCCCTTTAATGGAGCGGGGATCCGGCTGTTCCTTCCACCCCCCCCCCCCCCCCCCCCGGCTCCGTTGCTGCGTCACAGCCCCCCCCGCCCCATAGAGACCCCATAGAAACCCCATAGACCCCATAGAGACCCCATAGACACCCTATAGACACCCTATAGACCCTATAGAGACCCTATAGGCCCCTATAGGGCCCTATAGACCCTATATGTAAAGGAGGGACCCCCCCATCCTATATACAGAGCCCTGTAGGCCTCGAGCTGCGTCAGTCGGGCCCACGCCCCCCCCATGGGCCCTATAGGGAAACATTGGCCCTATAGAGACCCATAGAGACCCCATAGAGACCCATAGAGACCCCATAGAGACCCATTAACCCCATAGAGACCCATTAACCCCATAGAGACCCATTAACCCTATAGGGGCCCCATAGAGACCCCATAGAAACCCCATAGACCCCATAGAGACCCCNGGCCCCATAGAGACCCCATAGAAACCCCATAGACCCCATAGAGACCCCATAGACACCCTATAGACCCCATAGAGACCCTATAGAGACCCTATAGAGACCCTATAGAGACCCTATAGACCCCATATATAAAGGAGGAACCCCCCCATCCTATATACAGAGCCCTGTAGGCCTCGAGCTGCGTCAGTCGGGCCCACGCCCCCCCCCATGGGCCCTATAGGGAAACATTGGCCCCATAGAGACCCATAGACACCCCATAGAGACCCATTAACCCCATAGTGGCCCCATAGAGACCCATTAACCCCATAGAGGCCCCATAGAGACCCCATAGAGACCCATTAACCCCATAGAGACCCATTAACCCTATAGGGGCCCCATAGAGACCCCATAGAGACCCATTAACCCCATAGTGGCCCCATAGAGACCCATAGTGGCCCCATAGAGACCCATTAACCCCATAGAGACCCATTAACCCTATAGGGGCCCCATAGAGTCCCATTAACCCCATAGAGACCCATTAACCCCATAGAGGCCCCATAGAGACCCGTTAACACCATAGAGACCCCATAGGGTCCTGTTAACCCCATAGAGACCCCATAGGGTCCTGTTAACCCCATAGCGGCCCCATACAGACCCCTTGGCCCCATAGAGTCACCATAGAGTCCCATTAACCCCATAGTGGCCCCATAGGGTCCTATTAACCCCATAGCAACCCCATAGGGTCCCATTAACCCCATAGTGGCCCCATAGAGTCCCCTTATCCCCATAGAGACCCATAGGGTCCTATTAACCCCATAGTGGCCCCATAGAGCCTCATAGAGACCCATTAACCCTATAGAATCCCCATAGTGTCCCATTAACCCCATAGAGGCCTCATAGAGTCCCATTAACCCCATAGAGACCCATTAACCCTATAGGGGCCCTATAGAGTCCCATAGTGGCCCCATAGAGACCCATTAACCCCATAGAGACCCATTAAC
>NW_015439903.1:66075-71860 GCF_001577835.2 Coturnix japonica | reverse complement strand
TTATGGGGTTATTATGGGGTTATTATGGGGTTATTATGGGGTTGTTATGGGGTTATTATGGGGTTATTATGGGGTTGTTATGGGGTTGTTATGGGATATGGGGTTATTATGGGGTTGTTATGGGGTTATTATGGGGTTATTATGGGGCCACTATGGGGTTAATGGGACTCTATGTGGTGTCTATGGGGTTAATGGGACCCTATGGGGTCTCTGTGCTGTTAATGGGACTCTATGGGGTCTCTATGGGGTTAATGGGACTCTATGGGGTCTCTATGGGGTTAATGGGACTCTATGGGGCCACTATGGGGTTAATGGGACTCTATGGGGTCTCTATGGGGTTAATGGGACTCTATGGGGCCTCTATGGGGTTAATAGGACTCTATGGGTCTCTATGGGACCACTATGGGGCCAAGTGTTCTCTATGGGGCCACTATGGGGTTAATGGGACTCTATGGGGTTATTATGGGATATGGGGGTTATTATGGGGTTGTTATGGGGTCGTTATGGGGTTATTATGGGGTCATTATGGAGTTGTTATGGAGTCGTTATGGGGTTATTATGGGGTTGTTATGGGGTTATTATGGGGTTATTATGGGATCATTATGGGGTTGTTATGGGGTTATTATGGGGTTATTATGGGGTTATTATGGGGTTATTATGGGTCTCTTCCAGGTGTCCGTTCCCGCTGTGACCCCCCCCCGAATCCCCCCCCAACAACCGCCCAGCTCGGTCCATGAGGGCCCCGCTCACAGGTACCAGCGACCCCATAAACCCCCCCACCCCCTTATTACCCCATATATCCCAATGGTAATACCCCCTTATTACCCCACATACCCCCTTATTACCCCATTCATCCCATTCTTACCCCATACACCCCCTTATTACCCCATACACCCCCTTATTACCCCACACACCCTTTATTACCCCATACAACCCCTTATTACCCCATATATCCCAATGGCAATACCCCCTTATTACCCCACCCAACCCCTTATTACCCCCCACACCTTCTTATTACCCCACATACCCCATATACCCCAACCCCACCTAATCTCCCCCTATTCTCCCCCATTATCCCCCCCAGGTTCGTCGCTCGGGGATGGCAGCGGTGGAGGTATCGGACCCGGCTCACAGCCGGTCCCTGTTGTTGGAGCTGAACCAACAACGGCTCCGGGGTCAGTTCTGCGACGTCACCCTCATCGCCGGCGACACCAAATTCCGGGCCCATCAAAACGTATTGGCCGCCTGTAGCCCCTATTTCAGACAGGCCTTAGGGGAGGCCGCCTGTTGTCGGCAGGTGACGGTGTTGGAGCTGCCCGGGGTACAGGCAACGGTGTTGGCCGACGTCCTCAACTTCATCTACAACGCTCAGCTGGCTGTGCCGTCTGCGGACGTAGCCCATGAGTTGGGGGCTGTAGGACGACGGTTGGGTATCGCCACCCTACAAGGGCTGGAGGGTCAAGAGAAGGTTGGTTGGAGTCCTCCAACAGTCGGAGACATCAACATTGACAACAACGGGACTGTCACTATTGATGGCAATAAAGGAACGGCTGTAGCCCATGAGTTGGGGGCTGTAGGCCGACAGTTGGGTATCACCACCCTACAAGGGCTGGAGGATCAACAGAAGGTTGGTTGGAGTCCTCCNAGTTGGGGGCTGTAGGCCGACAGTTGGGTATCACCACCCTACAAGGGCTGGAGGATCAACAGAAGGTTGGTTGGAGTCCTCCAACAGTCGGAGACGTCAACGTTGACAACAAAGAAGGACCAGCTGTAGCCCATAAGTTGGGGGCTGTAGGCCAACGGTTGGGTATCGCCACCCTACAAGGGCTGAAGGATCAACAGAAGGTTGGTTGGAGTCCTCCAACAGTCGGAGACATCAACATTGACAACAACGGGACTGTCACCATTGATGGCAATAAAGGAACGGCTGTAGCCCATGAGTTGGGGGCTGTAGGCCAACGGTTGGGTATCACCACCCCACAAGGGCTGGAGGATCAACAGAAGGTTGGTTGGAGTCCTCCAACAGTCGGAAACAACATTGACAGCAACATCTCCATTGACAACAACGGGACTGTCACCATTGATGGTAACGAAGGAACGGCTGTAGCCCATAAGTTGGGGGCTGTAGGCCGACAGTTGGGTATCACCACCCTACAAGGACTGGAGGGTCAGCAGAAGGTTGGTTGGAGTCCTCCAACAGTCGGAGACGTCTCCATTGACAACAACGTCTCCATTGACAACAACGGGACTGTCACCATTGATGGTAACAAAGGAACGGCTGTAGCCCATAAGTTGGGGGCTGTAGGCCGACAGTTGGGTATCACCACCCTACAAGGGTTGGAGGGTCAGCAGAAGGTTGGTTGGAGTCCTCCAACAGTCGGAGACGTCAACACTGACAACAAAGAAGGACCAGCTGTAGCCCATAAGTTGGGGGCTGTAGGCCGACGGTTGGGTATCACCACCCTACAAGGGCTGGAGGATCAACAGAAGGTTGGCTGGAGTCCTCCAACAGTCGGAGACGTCTCCATTGACAACAACGTCTCCATTGACAACAACGGGACTGTCACCATTGATGGTAACGAAGGAGCAGCTGTAGCCCATGAGTTGGGGGCTGTAGGCCGACAGTTGGGTATCACCACCCTACAAGGGTTGGAGGGTCAACAGAAGGTTGGTTGGAGTCCTCCAACAGTCGGAGACGTCACCACTGACAACAGCGTCTCCATTGACACCAACGTCTCCATTAACAACAAAGAAGGACCAGCTGTAGCCCATGAGTTGGGGGCTGTAGGCCGACAGTTGGGTATCACCACCCTACAAGGGCTGGAGGATCAACAGAAGGTTGGTTGGAGTCCTCCAACAGTCGGAGACATCACCATTGACAACAACGTCTCCATTGACACCAATGACGGACCAGCGGCCCCGGTTGACCTGTCGACGTGCGGCTGTCGGCCCGGTGAGGTGACGGGGACGGGGTCAGCGCAGCCACCAACAGCAGAGGCTGCGGTTGTGTCGCCGGGTGTAACGTCACCGGGTGTCACCTCATTGGGTGTCACATCACCGGGTGTCACCTCATTGGGTGTTACTTCACCAGGTGTAGCCTCATTGGGCGTCACATCGCCGGGTGTCACCTCATTGGGTGTCACATCGCCGGGTATAGCCTCATTGGGTGTAGCATCGCCGGGTGTCACCTCATTGGGTGTCACATCGCCGGGTGTAGCCTCATTGGGTGTCACATCACCAGGTGTAGCCTCATTGGGTGTTACTTCACCAGGTGTAGCCTCATTGGGTGTCACATCACTGGCTGCCACCTCATTGGGTGTAGCGCCACCGGGTGTAGCATCGCTGGGTGTCACCTCATTGGCTGTAGCCTCACCAGGTGTCGCCTCATTGGGTGTCACCTCATTGGGTGCCACCTCATTGGGTGTAGCACCTCCGGGTGTAGCCTCATTGGCTGTAGCCTCGCCGGGTGTAGCCACACCGGGTGTAGCCTCATTGGGTGTCACCTCATTGGGTGTCACCTCATTGGCTGTAGCCTCACCGGGTGTAGCCTCATTGGGTGTCACCTCATTGGGCGTCACCTCATTGGGTGTATCCTCATTGGGTGTCACCTCATTGGGTGTATCCTCACCAGGTGTCGCCTCATTGGGCGTCACCTCATTGGGCGTCACCTCATTGGGTGTCACCCCATTGGGTGTCACCTCCCCAGGTGTAGCCCTATTGGGTGTCCCCTCCCCAGGGTTGTCCTCCCCCGGTGTAGCATCCCCCGTCTCCACCTCCCCGTCCCATTTACGATGTGGGTTGTGCGGCCGGGTGTTCGGCACCGCCGCAGCCCTGGGGTTACACACCAAACTACACCGCGCCCGGCGCGGTTTGGCCTGTCGGCATTGTGGGAAGAGCTTCATCCACGTCAAGAGGCTCCAGACACACGAGGTGTTGTGTGAGAAGGAGGGGGGGGACGTGGACGGCGCCGCCGGCACAACCGGGATCGATACAAACAGAATGGATACAACCGGAATCGATGATGGACCAACCGGGATGGATGGTAAAACCGGGATTGATGGTGGTAGAACTGGGATTGATGGTGGTAGAACCAGAATGGATGGTACAATCGGGATTGATGATGGTAGAACTGGAATTGATGATGGTAGAACCGGAATTGATACAACCGGAATTGATGGTAGAACCGGAATCAATGGTAGAACCAGAATCAATGATGGTACAACCAGAATTGATACAACCGGAATCGATGGTAGAACCAGAATCGATGGTAGAACCAGAATTGATGGTGGTAGAACCAGAATCAATGATGGTACTACCAGAATTGATGATACAACCGGAATCAACGATGATCCAACCGGAATCGATGATTGTACAACCAGAATCAATGATGGTCCAGCCAGAATCAATGATGATCCAACCAGAATCAATGATGGTCCAGCCAGAATTGATGGTAGAACCGGAATTGATACAACCGGAATCAATACAACCGGGATTGATGGTCCAACCACAACGGTGCCGCCGACACCGCCACAAGCACCGCCAACCCCCCAACCTCCAAGCAAGAAAGCCTTGCTCTTAAGGCACCGAGCGTTGGAGGTGGCCGAGATGGAGCGCGTTGAACCAACGTCCGTCGGTGCCGAAGGGGACAAGCGTGGCACGGTGTATCTGTGCGCCGTGTGTCAACGCTCCTACGTCACCTTATCCAGCTTAAAGAGACACGCCAACGTGCACTCGTGGCGCCGGCAGTACCCGTGTCGGTACTGCGACAAGGTGTTTGCGTTGGCCGAGTATCGCACCAAACACGAGGTCTGGCATACGGGCGAGCGCCGCTATCAGTGCGTCTTCTGTTGGGACACCTTCGTCACCTATTACAGCCTCAAGGCTCATCAAAAGGCTCTACACGGCATCAACCCCGGCCTCATCGCCTCCGAAAAGACCCCAAATGGGGGATATAGGCCCAAACTCAACGCCCTCAAGCTCTACCGGCTGTTGCCGATGCGGGCGCACAAGCGGCCGTATAAGACCTACAGCCAGAGCTTGATGGGTGACGACCTCCAACAACAACCGGCTGCTTTTGTCACCCCACAACCAGAGCCGGCCTCGGTTATCGCCTATGGGAGACCCTCGGCCTATGGGAGACCCTCGGCCTATGGGAGACCCCCAGCTTCCGTCATTGTCCACAGCGGTGCCGCAACAGCCGCAGCCACAGCCACAACCACCACAACCACCACCGTCATCGCCTACAATGGCACGACCATCCAACCCAACTCTCCACCAATGAAGCCAATGAAGAAGCAAGTGTTGCTCGACTACTACGAGGCCCAACGCGCGGCGGCGGCGACGACGGCGACGGTCACCGACCCGGTTCCGGTGACGCCAACACCCGGCGTAACCACAAGCACCGGCCGTACCATGACCTACGTAGCCAAACCGGCTTATGTGGGGAGCGGTGGGGAGAGCCGGGCCGCCCCGTTGTGCCAAATCACCGTCCGCATCGGGGAGGAGGCCATCGTCAAACGACGCATCTCCGAGACCGACCTCCGCCTACAGCCAGACGGCGTCACCGCCACCACAACCGGAGCCGTGTCCTCGTCATCGCCGTCATTGAGACCACGGGACAGCGCCGAGGAGGACAGTGATGGCGAGGACAGGTTGTGGCGGCCATATTACAGCTACAAACCCAAGAGGAAAGCCAACGGCGGTAACAACACCGCCACCAAAGGGAGGAAGGCGACAAGATGGCGGCGGCCGCTGAAGGCTCTGAGATGGGGGGGGGATGGGGAAG